>NW_028153765.1:0-274000 GCF_964211835.1 Anser anser
GTGCATCCCCAGTGGTGCCAGTGTACTCTCTGGACACACCGGGGTGCATCCCCAGTGGTGCCAGTGCACTCTATGGATCACTGCACTGCATCCCCATTGGTGCCAGTGCACTCTATGGAGTCACTGCACTGCATCCCCAGGGGTGCCAGTGCACTCTCTGGACTCACTGCAGTGCATCCCCAGTGGTGCCAGTGCACTCTCTGGAGTCACTGCAGTGCATCCCCAGTGGTGCCAGTGCACTCTATGGAGTCACTGCAGTGCATCCCCAGTGGTGCCAGTGCACTCTCTGGACTCACGGCACTGCATCCCCAGTGGTGCCAGGGCACTCTCTGGACTCACTGCACTGCGTCCCCAGTGGTTCCAGTGCACTCTCTGGACTCACTGCAGTGCATCCCCAGTGGTGCCAGTGCACTCTCTGGACTCACTGCACTGCATCTCCAGTGCTGCCAGTGCACTCTTTGGACTCACTGCACTCAATTCCCGGTGGTGCCAGTGCACTCTCTGGACTCACAGCACTGCATCCCCAGTGGTGCCAGTGCACTCTCTGCACTCACTGCACTGCATCCCCAGTGGTGACAGTGCACTCTCTGGAGTCACTGCAGTGCATCCCCAGTGGTGCCAGTGCACTCTATGGAGTCACTGCAGTGCACTCCCAGTGGTGCCAGTGCACTCTCTGGACCCACTGCACTGAATTCCCAGTGGTGCCAGTGCACTCTCTGGACTCACTGCACTGCATCCCCAGTGGTGCCAATGCACTCTCTGGACTCACGGCACTGCATCCCCTATGGTGCCAGTGCACTCTCTGGACTCACCGCACTGCATCCCCAGTGGTGCCAGTGCACTCTCTGGACTTACCGCACTGCACCCCCAGTGGTGCCAGTGCACTCTCTGGACTCACAGCACTGCATCCCAGTGGTGCCAGTGCACTCTCTGGACTCACTGCACTGCATCCCCAGTGGTGCCAGTGCACTCTCTGGACTCACTACACTGCATCCCCAGTGGTGCCAGTGCACTCTCTGGACTCACTGTAGTGCATCACTCGTGGTGCCAGTGCACTCTCTGGACTCACTGCACTGCATCCCCAGTGGTGCCAGTGCACTCTCTGGACTCACTGCACTGCATCCCCAGTGGTGCCAGTGCACTCTCTAGTCTCACGGCACTGCATCACCATTGGTGGTGCCAGTGCACTCTTTGGACTCACTGCACTGCATCCCCAGTGGTGCCAGTGCACACTGTGGACTCACGGCACTGCATCCCCAGTGGTGCTAGTGCACTCTCTGGACTCACGGCACTGCATCCCCAGTGGTACCAGTGAACTCTCTGGACTCACTGCACTGCATCCCCACTGGTTCCAGCGTACTCTCTGGACTCACTGCACTGCATCCCCAGTGGTGCCAGTGCACTCTCTAGTCTCACTGCACTGCATCCCCAGTGGTGCCAGTGCACTCTTTGGACTCACTGCACTGCATCCCCAGTGGTGCCAGTGCACACTGTGGACTCACGGCACTGCATCCCCAGTGGTGCTAGTGCACTCTCTGGACTCACGGCACTGCATCCCCAGTGGTGCCAGTGAACTCTCTGGACTCACTGCACTGCATCCCCACTGGTTCCAGGGTACTCTCTGGACTCACTGCACTGCATCCCCAGTGGTGCCAGTGCACTCTCTGGACTCACTGCACTGCATCCACTCTGGTGCCAGGGTACTCTCTGGACTCACTGCACTGCATCCCCACTGGTGCCAGTGCACTCTCTGGACTCACTGCACTGCATCCCCAGTGGTGCCAGTGCACTCTCTGGACTCACTGCAGTGCATCCCCAGTGGTGCCAGTGCACTCTCTGGACTCTCTGCAGTGTATCCCCAGTGGTGCCAGTGCACTCTCTGGACTCACTGCACTGCGTCCCCGGTGGTGCCAGTGCACTCTCTGAACTCACTGCAGTGCATCCCCAGTGGTGCCAGTGCACTCTCTGGACTCACTGCACTGCATCCCCAGTGGTGCCAGTGCACTCTCTGGACTCACTGCACTGCATCCCCACTGGTGCCAGTGTACTCTCTGGACTCGCTGCACTGCATCCCCAGTGTTTCCAGTGCACTCTCTGGACTCACAGCACTGCATCCCCAGTGGTGCCAGTGCACTCTCTGCACTCACTGCACTGCATCCCCAGTGGTGACAGTGCACTCTCTTGAGTCACTGCAGTGCATCCCCAGTGGTGCCAGTGCACTCTCTGTACCCGCTGCACTGAATTCCCAATGGTGCCAGTGCACTCTCTGGACTCACTGCACTGCATCCCCAGTGGTGCCAATGCACTCTCTGGACTCACGGCACTGCATCCCCTATGGTGCCAGTGCACTCTCTGGACTCACCGCACTGCATCCCCAGTGGTGCCAGTGCACTCTCTGGACTTACCGCACTGCATCCCCAGTGGTGCCAGTGCACTCTCTGGACTCACAGCACTGCATCCCAGTGGTGCCAGTGCACTCTCTGGACTCACTGCAGTGCATCCCCAGTGGTGCCAGTGCACTCTCTGGACTCACTACACTGCATCCCCAGTGGTGCCAGTGCACTCTCTGGACTCACGGCACTGCATCCCCAGTGGTGCCAGTGCACTCTCTGGACTCACTGTAGTGCATCACTCGTGGTGCCAGTGCACTCTCTGGACTCACTGCACTGCATCCCCAGTGGTGCCAGTGCACTCTCTGGACTCACTGCACTGCATCCCCAGTGGTGCCAGTGCACTCTCTAGTCTCACTGCACTGCATCCCCAGTGGTGCCAGTGCACTCTTTGGACTCACTGCACTGCATCCCCAGTGGTGCCAGTGCACACTGTGGACTCACGGCACTGCATCCCCAGTGGTGCTAGTGCACTCTCTGGACTCACGGCACTGCATCCCCAGTGGTGCCAGTGAACTCTCTGGACTCACTGCACTGCATCCCCACTGGTTCCAGGGTACTCTCTGGACTCACTGCACTGCATCCCCAGTGGTGCCAGTGCACTCTCTGGACTCACTGCACTGCATCCACTCTGGTGCCAGGGTACTCTCTGGACTCACTGCACTGCATCCCCAGTGGTGCCAGGGCACTCTCTGGACTCACTGCACTGCATCCCCAGTGGTGCCAGTGCACTCTCTGGACTCACCGGGGTGCATCCCCAGTGGTGCCAGTGCACTCTCTGGACTCTCTGCAGTGTATCCCCAGTGGTGCCAGTGCACTCTCTGGACTCACTGCACTGCGTCCCCGGTGGTGCCAGTGCACTCTCTGAACTCACGGCACTGCATCCCCAGTGGTGCCAGTGCACTCTCTGGACTCACTGCACTGCATCCCCAGTGGTGCCAGTGCACTCTCTGGACTCACTGCAATGCATCCCCAGTGGTGCCAGTGTACTCTCTGGACTCACTGCTCTGCATCCCCAGTGTTTCCAGTGCACTCTCTGGACTCACTGCACTGCATCCCCAGTGTTTCCAGTGCACTCTCTGGACTCACTGCACTGCATCCCCAGTGGTGCCAGTGCACTCTCTGGACTCACTGCACTGCATCCCCAGTGCTGCCAGTGCACTCTTTGGACTCACGGCACTGCATCCCCAGTGGTGCCAGTGAACTCTCTGGACTCACTGCACTGCATCCCCACTGGTTCCAGGGTACTCTCTGGACTCACTGCACTGCATCCCCAGTGGTGCCAGTGCACTCTCTGGACTCACTGCACTGCATCCACTCTGGTGCCAGGGTACTCTCTGGACTCACTGCACTGCATCCCCAGTGGTGCCAGGGCACTCTCTGGACTCACTGCACTGCATCCCCAGTGGTGCCAGTGCACTCTCTGGACTCACCGGGGTGCATCCCCAGTGGTGCCAGTGCACTCTCTGGACTCACGGCACTGCATCCCCAGTGGTGCCAGTGCACACTCTGGACTCACGGCACTGCATCCCCAGTGGTGCTAGTGCACTCTCTGGACTCACGGCACTGCATCCCCAGTGGTGCCAGTGCACTCTCTGGGCTCACTGCACTGCATCCCCAGTGGTGCCAGGGTACTCTCTGGAATCACTGCACTGCATCCCCAGTGGTGCCAGTGCACTCTCTGGACTCACTGCAGTGCATCCCCAGTGGTGCCAGTGCACTCTCTGGACTCACTGCACTGCATACCCAGTGGTGCCAGTGCACTCTCTGGACTCACCGGGGTGCATCCCCAGTGGTGCCAGTGCACTCTGTGGATCACTGCACTGCATCCCCATTGGTGCCAGTGCACTCTATGGAGTCACTGCACTGCATCTCCAGGGGTGCCAGTGCACTCTCTGGACTCACTGCACTGCATCCCCAGTGGTGCCAGTGCACTCTCTGGACTAACTGCACTGCGTCCCCGGTGGTGCCAGTGCACTCTCTGGACTCACGGCACTGCATCCCCAGTGGTGCCAGTGCACTCTCTGGACTCACTGCACTGCATCCCCAGTGGTGCCAGTGCACTCTCTGGACTCACTGCAGTGCATCCCCAGTGGTGCCAGTGCACTCTCTGGACTCTCTGCAGTGTATCCCCAGTGGTGCCAGTGCACTCTCTGGACTCACTGCACTGCGTCCCCGGTGGTGCCAGTGCACTCTCTGAACTCACTGCAGTGCATCCCCAGTGGTGCCAGTGCACTCTCTGGACTCACTGCACTGCATCCCCAGTGGTGCCAGTGCACTCTCTGGACTCACTGCACTGCATCCCCAGTGGTGCCAGTGTACTCTCTGGACTCGCTGCACTGCATCCCCAGTGTTTCCAGTGCACTCTCTGGACTCACTGCAGTGCATCCCCAGTGGTGCCAGTGCACTCTCTGGACTCACTGCAGTGCATCCCCAGTGGTGCCAGTGCACTCTCTGGACTCACTACACTGCATCCCCAGTGGAGACAGTGCACTCTCTGGACTCACTGCACTGCATCCCCAGTGGTGCCAGTGCACTCTCTGGACTCACTGTAGTGCATCACTCGTGGTGCCAGTGCACTCTCTGGACTCACTGCACTGCATCCCCAGTGGTGCCAGTGCACTCTCTGGACTCACTGCACTGCATCCCCAGTGGTGCCAGTGCACTCTCTAGTCTCACTGCACTGCATCCCCAGTGGTGCCAGTGCACTCTTTGGACTCACTGCACTGCATCCCCAGTGGTGCCAGTGCACACTGTGGACTCACGGCACTGCATCCCCAGTGGTGCTAGTGCACTCTCTGGACTCACGGCACTGCATCCCCAGTGGTGCCAGTGAACTCTCTGGACTCACTGCACTGCATCCCCACTGGTTCCAGGGTACTCTCTGGACTCACTGCACTGCATCCCCAGTGGTGCCAGTGCACTCTCTGGACTCACTGCACTGCATCCACTCTGGTGCCAGGGTACTCTCTGGACTCACTGCACTGCATCCCCAGTGGTGCCAGGGCACTCTCTGGACTCACTGCACTGCATCCCCAGTGGTGCCAGTGCACTCTCTGGACTCACCGGGGTGCATCCCCAGTGGTGCCAGGGCACTCTCTGGACTCTCTGCAGTGTATCCCCAGTGGTGCCAGTGCACTCTCTGGACTCACTGCACTGCGTCCCCGGTGGTGCCAGTGCACTCTCTGAACTCACGGCACTGCATCCCCAGTGGTGCCAGTGCACTCTCTGGACTCACTGCACTGCATCCCCAGTGGTGCCAGTGCACTCTCTGGACTCACTGCAGTGCATCCCCAGTGGTGCCAGTGTACTCTCTGGACTCACTGCTCTGCATCCCCAGTGTTTCCAGTGCACTCTCTGGACTCACTGCACTGCATCCCCAGTGTTTCCAGTGCACTCTCTGGACTCACTGCACTGCATCCCCAGTGGTGCCAGTGCACTCTCTGGACTCACTGCACTGCATCCCCAGTGCTGCCAGTGCACTCTTTGGACTCACTGCACTGAATTCCCGGTGGTGCCAGTGCACTCTCTGGACTCAATGCACTGCATCCCCAGTGGTGCCAGTGCACTCTCTGGACTCACTGCAATGCATCCCCAGTGGTGCCAGTGCACTCTCTGGACTCACTGCACTGCATCCCCAGTGGTGCCAGTGCACTCTCTGGACTCACGGCACTGCATCCCCAGTGGTGCCAGTGCACACTCTGGACTCACGGCACTGCATCCCCAGTGGTGCTAGTGCACTCTCTGGACTCACGGCACTGCATCCCCAGTGGTGCCAGTGCACTCTCTGGGCTCACTGCACTGCATCCCCAGTGGTGCCAGGGTACTCTCTGGAATCACTGCACTGCATCCCCAGTGGTGCCAGTGCACTCTCTGGACTCACCGCAGTGCATCCCCAGTGGTGCCAGTGCACTCTCTGGACTCACTGCACTGCATACCCAGTGGTGCCAGTGCACTCTCTGGACTCACCGGGGTGCATCCCCAGTGGTGCCAGTGCACTCTGTGGATCACTGCACTGCATCCCCATTGGTGCCAGTGCACTCTATGGAGTCACTGCACTGCATCTCCAGGGGTGCCAGTGCACTCTCTGGACTCACTGCACTGCATCCCCAGTGGTGCCAGTGCACTCTCTGGACTCACTGCACTGCGTCCCCGGTGGTGCCAGTGCACTCTCTGGACTCACGGCACTGCATCCCCAGTGGTGCCAGTGCACTCTCTGGACTCACTGCACTGCATCCCCAGTGGTGCCAGTGCACTCTCTGGACTCACTGCACCTGCATCCCCAGTGGTGCCAGTGTACTCTCTGGACTCACTGCACTGCATCCCCAGTGGTGCCAGTGCACTCTCTGGACTCACTGCACTGCATCCCCAGTGGTGCCAGTGCACTCTCTGGACTCACTGCACTGCATCCCCAGTGCTGCCAGTGCACTCTTTGGACTCACTGCACTGAATTCCCGCTGGTGCCAGTGCACTCTCTGTACCCACTGCACTGCATCCCCAGTGGTGCCAGTGCACTCTCTGGACTCACTGCAATGCATCCCCAGTGGTGCCAGTGCACTCTCTGGACTCACTGCACTGCATCCCCAGTGGTGCCAGTGCACTCTCTGGACTCACGGCACTGCATCCCCAGTGGTGCCAGTGCACACTCTGGACTCACGGCACTGCATCCCCAGTGGTGCTAGTGCACTCTCTGGACTCACGGCACTGCATCCCCAGTGGTGCCAGTGCACTCTCTGGGCTCACTGCACTGCATCCCCAGTGGTACCAGGGTACTCTCTGGAATCACTGCACTGCATCCCCAGTGGTGCCAGTGCACTCTCTGGACTCACTGCACTGCATCCCCAGTGGTGCCAGTGCACTCTATGGACTCACTGCACTGCATACCCAGTGGTGCCAGTGCACTCTCTGGACTCACCGGGGTGCATCCCCAGTGGTGCCAGTGCACTCTGTGGATCACTGCACTGCATCCCCATTGGTGCCAGTGCACTCTATGGAGTCAATGCACTGCATCTCCAGGGGTGCCAGTGCACTCTCTGGACTCACTGCACTGCATCCCCATTGGTGCCAGTGCACTCTCTGGACTCACTAATGACCATCCCCAGTGGTGCCAGTGCACTCTCTGGACTCATTGCACTGCATCCCCAGTGGTGCCAGTGCACTCTCTGGACTCACTGCAGTGCATCCCCAGGGGTGCCAGTGCACTCTTTGGAGTCACTGCAGTGCATCCCCAGTGGTGCCAGTGCACTCTCTGGAATCACTGCAGTGCATCCCCAGTGCTGCCAGTGCACTCTCTGGACTCACTGCACTGCATCCCCAGGGGTGCCAGTGCACTCTCTGGACTCACTGCACTGCATACCCAGTGGTGCCAGTGCACTCTCTGGACTCACTGCACTGCATCCCCAGTGGTGCCACTGCACTCTCTGGACTCACTGCACTGCATCCCCAGTGGTGCCAGTGCACTCTCTGGACTCACTGTAGTGCATCCCCAGTGGTGCCAGTGCACTCTCTGGACTCACTGCACTGCATCCCCAGTGGTGCCAGTGCACTCTCTGGACTCACTGTAGTGCATCACTCGTGGTGCCAGTGCACTCTCTGGACTCACTGCACTGCATCCCCAGTGGTGCCAGTGCACTCTCTGGACTCACCGCACTGCATACCCAGAGGTGCCAGTGCACTCTCTGGACTCACCGCACTGCATCCCCACTGGTGCCAGTGCACTCTCTGGACTCTCTGCAGTGCATCCCCAGTGGTGCCAGTGCACTCTCTGGACTCTCTGCAGTGCATCCCCAGTGGTGCCAGTGCACTCTCTGGACTCACTGCACTGCATCCCCAGTGGTGCCAGTGCACTCTCTGGACTCACGGCACTGCATCCCCAGTGGTGCCAGGGCACTCTCTGGACTCACTGCACTGCATCCCCAGTGGTTCCAGTGCACTCTCTGGACTCACTGCAGTGCATCCCCAGTGGTGCCAGTGCACTCTCTGGACTCACTGCACTGCATCCCCGGTGGTGCCAGTGCACTCTCTGGACTCACGGCACTGCATCCCCAGTGGTGCCAGTGCACTCTCTGGACTCACTGCACTGCATCCCCAGTGGTGCCAGTGTATTCTCTGAACTCACTGTACTGCATTCCCAGTGGTGCCAGGGCACTCTCTGGACTCACTGCACTGCATCCCCAGTGGTGCCAGTGCACTCTCTGGACTCACTGCAGTGCATCCCCAGTGGTGCCAGTGCACTCTTTGGACTCACTGCACTGAATTCCCGGTGGTGCCAGTGCACTCTCTGCACTCACAGCACTGCATCCCCAGTGGTGCCAGTGAACTCTCTGGACTCACTGCAATGCATCCCCAGTGGTGCCAGTGCACTCTCTGGGCTCAGTGCACTGCATCCACAGTGGTGCCAGTGTACTCTCTGGACTCACTGCACTGCATCCCCAGTGGTACCAGTGCACACTCTGGACTCACGGCACTGCATCCCCAGTGGTGCTAGTGCACTCTCTGGACTCACGGCACTGCATCCCCGGTGGTGCCAGTGCACTCTCTGGGCTCACTACACTGCATCCCCAGTGGGGCCAGGGTACTCTATGGAATCACTGCACTGCATCCCCAGTGGTGCCAGTGCACTCTCTGGACTCACTGCACTGCATCCCCAGTGGTGTCAGTGCACTCTCTGGACTCACTGCACTGCATCCCCAGTGGTGCCAGTGCACACTGTGGACTCACGGCACTTCATCCCCAGTGGTGCTAGTGCACTCTCTGGACTCACGGCACTGCATCCCCAGTGGTGCCAGTGAACTCTCTGGACTCACTGCACTGCATCCCCACTGGTGCCAGGGTACTCTCTGGACTCACTGCACTGCATCCCCAGTGGTGCCAGTGCACTCTCTGGACTCACTGCACTGCATCCCCACTGGTACCAGTGCACTCTCTGGACTCACTGCACTGCATCCCCACTGGTGCCAGGGTACGCTCTGGACTCACTGCACTGCATCCCCAGAGGTGCCAGTGCACTCTCTGGACTCACCGCACTGCATCCCCAGTGGTGCCAGTGCACTCTCTGGACTCTCTGCAGTGCATCCCCAGTGGTGCCAGTGCACTCTCTGGACTCACTGCACTGCATCCCCGGTGGTGCCAGTGCACTCTCTGGACTCACGGCACTGCATCCCCAGTGGTGCCAGTGAACTCTCTGGACTCACTGCACTGCATCCCCACTGGAGCCAGGGTACTCTCTGGACTCACTGCACTGCATCCCCAGTGGTGCCAGTGCACTCTCTGGACTCACTGCACTGCATCCCCACTGGTGCCAGTGCACTCTCTGGACTCACTGCACTGCATCCCCACTGCTTCCAGGGTACTCTCTGGACTCACTGCACTGCATCCCCAGAGGTGCCAGTGCACTCTCTGGACTCACCGCACTGCATCCCCAGTGGTGCCAGTGCACTCTCTGGACTCTCTGCAGTGCATCCCCAGTGGTGCCAGTGCACTCTCTGGACTCTCTGCAGTGCATCCCCAGTGGTGCCAGTGCACTCTCTGGACTCACTGCACTGCATCCCCGGTGGTGCCAGTGCACTCTCTGGACTCACGGCACTGCATCCCCAGTGGTGCCAGGGCACTCTCTGGACTCACTGCACTGCATCCCCAGTGGTTCCAGTGCACTCTCTGGACTCACTGCAGTGCATCCCCAGTGGTGACAGTGCACTCTCTGGACTCACTGCACTGCATCTCCAGTGCTGCCAGTGTACTCTTTGGACTCACTGCACTGAATTCCCGGTGGTGCCAGTGCACTCTCTGGACTCACAGCACTGCATCCCCAGTGGTGCCAGTTCACTCTCTGCACTCACTGCACTGCATCCCCAGTGGTGACAGTGCACTCTCTTGAGTCACTTCAGTGCATCCCCAGTGGTGCCAGTGCACTCTCTGTACCCACTGCACTGAATTCCCAGTGGTGCCAGTGCACTCTCTGGACTCACTACACTGCATCCCCAGTGGAGACAGTGCACTCTCTGGACTCACTGCACTGCATCCCCAGTGGTGCCAGTGTATTCTCTGGACTCACTGTAGTGCATCACTCGTGGTGCCAGTGCACTCTCTGGACTCACTGCACTGCATCCCCAGTGGTGCCAGTGCACTCTCTGGACTCACTGCACTGTATCCCCAGTGGTGCCAGTGCACTCTTTGGACTCACTGCACTGAATTCCCGGTGGTGCCAGTGCACTCTCTGCACTCACAGCACTGCATCCCCAGTGGTGCCAGTGAACTCTCTGGACTCACTGCACTGCATCCCCAGTGGTGCCAGTGCACACTCTGGACTCACGGCACTTCATCCCCAGTGGTGCTAGTGCACTCTCTGGACTCACGGCACTGCATCCCCAGTGGTACCAGTGCACTCTCTGGGCTCACTGCACTGCATTCCCAGTGGTGCCAGGGTACTCTATGGAATCACTGCACTGCATCCCCAGTGGTGCCAGTGCACTCTCTGGACTCACTGCACTGCATCCCCAGTGGTGCCAGTGCACTCTCTACACTCACTGCACTGCATCCCCAGTGGTGCCAGTGCACTCTCTGGACTCACTGCACTGCATCCCCAGTGGTGCCAGTGCACTCTCTGGACTCACCGGGGTGCATCCCCAGTGGTGCCAGTGCACTCTCTGGATCACTACACTGCATCCCCATTGGTGCCAGTGCACTCTATGGACTCACTGCACTGCATCCCCAGTGGTGCCAGTGCACTCTCTGGACTCACTGCACTGCATCCCCATTGGTGCCAGTGCACTCTCTGGACTCACTAATGACCATCCCCAGTGGTGCCAGTGCACTCTCTGGACTCACTGCACTGCATCCCCAGTGGTGCCAGTGCACTCTCTGGATCACTGCACTGCATCCCCAGTGGTGCCAGTGCAATCTCTGGAGTCACTGCAGTGCATCCCCAGGGGTGCCAGTGCACTCTTTGGAGTCACTGCAGTGCATCCCCAGTGGTGCCAGTGCACTCTCTGGACTCACTGCACTGCATCTCCAGTGCTGCCAGTGTACTCTTTGGACTCACTGCACTGAATTCCCGGTGGTGCCAGTGCACTCTCTGGACTCACAGCACTGCATCCCCAGTGGTGCCAGTTCACTCTCTGCACTCACTGCACTGCATCCCCAGTGGTGACAGTGCACTCTCTTGAGTCACTTCAGTGCATCCCCAGTGGTGCCAGTGCACTCTCTGTACCCACTGCACTGAATTCCCAGTGGTGCCAGTGCACTCTCTGGACTCACTACACTGCATCCCCAGTGGAGACAGTGCACTCTCTGGACTCACTGCACTGCATCCCCAGTGGTGCCAGTGTATTCTCTGGACTCACTGTAGTGCATCACTCGTGGTGCCAGTGCACTCTCTGGACTCACTGCACTGCATCCCCAGTGGTGCCAGTGCACTCTCTGGACTCACTGCACTGTATCCCCAGTGGTGCCAGTGCACTCTTTGGACTCACTGCACTGAATTCCCGGTGGTGCCAGTGCACTCTCTGCACTCACAGCACTGCATCCCCAGTGGTGCCAGTGAACTCTCTGGACTCACTGCACTGCATCCCCAGTGGTGCCAGTGCACACTCTGGACTCACGGCACTTCATCCCCAGTGGTGCTAGTGCACTCTCTGGACTCACGGCACTGCATCCCCAGTGGTACCAGTGCACTCTCTGGGCTCACTGCACTGCATTCCCAGTGGTGCCAGGGTACTCTATGGAATCACTGCACTGCATCCCCAGTGGTGCCAGTGCACTCTCTGGACTCACTGCACTGCATCCCCAGTGGTGCCAGTGCACTCTCTACACTCACTGCACTGCATCCCCAGTGGTGCCAGTGCACTCTCTGGACTCACTGCACTGCATCCCCAGTGGTGCCAGTGCACTCTCTGGACTCACCGGGGTGCATCCCCAGTGGTGCCAGTGCACTCTCTGGATCACTACACTGCATCCCCATTGGTGCCAGTGCACTCTATGGACTCACTGCACTGCATCCCCAGTGGTGCCAGTGCACTCTCTGGACTCACTGCACTGCATCCCCATTGGTGCCAGTGCACTCTCTGGACTCACTAATGACCATCCCCAGTGGTGCCAGTGCACTCTCTGGACTCACTGCACTGCATCCCCAGTGGTGCCAGTGCACTCTCTGGATCACTGCACTGCATCCCCAGTGGTGCCAGTGCAATCTCTGGAGTCACTGCAGTGCATCCCCAGGGGTGCCAGTGCACTCTTTGGAGTCACTGCAGTGCATCCCCAGTGGTGCCAGTGCACTCTCTGGACTCACTGCACTGCATCCCCAGTGGTGCCAGTGCACTCTCTGGACTCACTGCACTGCATCCCCAGTGGTGCCAGTGCACTCTCTGGACTCACTGCACTGCATCCCCAGTGGTGCCAGTGCACACTGTGGACTCACGGCACTTCATCCCCAGTGGTGCTAGTGCACTCTCTGGACTCACGGCACTGCATCCCCAGTGGTGCCAGTGAACTCTCTGGACTCACTGCACTGCATCCCCACTACTGCCAGGGTACTCTCTGGACTCACTGCAGTGCATCCCCAGTGGTGCCAGTGCACTCTCTGGACTCACTGCACTGCATCCCCACTGGTGCCAGTGCACTCTCTGGACTCACTGCACTGCATCCCCACTGGTGCCAGGGTACGCTCTGGACTCACTGCACTGCATCCCCAGAGGTGCCAGTGCACTCTCTGGACTCACCGCACTGCATCCCCAGTGGTGCCAGTGCACTCTCTGGACTCTCTGCAGTGCATCCCCAGTGGTGCCAGTGCACTCTCTGGAGTCACTGCACTGCATCCCCAGTGGTGCCGGTGCACTCTCTGGACTCACTGCACTGCATCCCCAGTGGTGCCAGTGCACTCTCTGGACTCACTGCACTGCATCCCCACTGGTTCCAGGGTACTCTCTGGACTCACTGCACTGCATCCCCAGAGGTGCCAGTGCACTCTCTGGACTCACGGCACTGCATCCCCAGTGGTGCCAGTGCACTCTCTGGACTCTCTGCAGTGCATCCCCAGTGGTGCCAGTGCACTCTCTGGACTCACTGCAGTGCATCCCCAGTGGTGACAGTGCACTCTCTGGACTCACTGCACTGCATCTCCAGTGCTGCCAGTGTACTCTTTGGACTCACTGCACTGAATTCCCGGTGGTGCCAGTGCACTCTCTGGACTCACAGCACTGCATCCCCAGTGGTGCCAGTGCACTCTCTGCACTCACTGCACTGCATCCCCAGTGGTGACAGTGCACTCTCTTGAGTCACTTCAGTGCATCCCCAGTGGTGCCAGTGCACTCTCTGTACCCACTGCACTGAATTCCCAGTGGTGCCAGTGCACTCTCTGGACTCACGGCACTGCATCCCCGGTGGTGCCAGTGCACTCTCTGGACTCACGGCACTGCATCCCCAGTGGTGCCAGGGCACTCTCTGGACTCACTGCACTGCATCTCCAGTGCTGCCAGTGCACTCTTTGGACTCACTGCACTGAATTCCCGGTGGTGCCAGTGCCCTCTCTGGACTCACAGCACTGCATCCCCAGTGGTGCCAGTGCACTCTCTGGACTCACTGCACTGCATCCCCAGTGGTGACAGTGCACTCTCTTGAGTCACTGCAGTGCATCCCCAGTGGTGCCAGTGCACTCTCTGTACCCACTGCACTGAATTCCCAGTGGTGCCAGTGCACTCTCTGGACTCACTGCACTGCATCCCCAGTGGTGACAGTGCACTCTCTGGACTCACGGCACTGCATCCCCAGTGGTGCCAGTGCACTCTCTGGACTCACCGCACTGCATCCCCAGTGGTGCCAGTGCACTCTCTGGACTCACCGCACTGCATCCCCAGTGGTGCCAGTGCACTCTCTGGATGCACTACACTGCATCCCCAGTGGAGACAGGGCACTCTCTGGACTCACTGCACTGCATCCCCAGTGGTGCCAGTGCACTCTCTGGACTCACTGTAGTGCATCACTCGTGGTGCCAGTGCACTCTCTGGACTCACTGCACTGCATCCCCAGTGGTGCCAGTGCACTCTCTGGACTCACTGTACTGCATCCCCAGTGGTGCCAGTGCACTCTCTAGTCTCACTGCACTGCATCCCCAGTGGTGCCAGTGCACTCTCTGGACTCACTGCACTGCATCCCCAGTGGTGCCAGTGCACACTGTGGACTCACGGCACTGCATCCCCAGTGGTGCTAGTGCACTCTCTGGACTCACGGCACTGCATCCCCAGTGGTGCCAGTGAACTCTCTGGACTCACTGCACTGCATCCCCACTGGTGCCAGGGTACTCTCTGGACTCACTGCACTGCATCCCCAGTGGTGCCAGTGCACTCTCTGGACTCACTGCACTGCATCCACTCTGGTGCCAGGGTACTCTCTGGACTCACTGCACTGCATCCCCAGTGGTGCCAGGGCACTCTCTGGACTCACTGCAGTGCATCCCCAGTGGTGCCAGTGCACTCTCTGGACTCACTGCAATGCATCCCCAGTGGTGCCAGTACACTCTCTGGACTCTCTGCAGTGTATCCCCAGTGGTGCCAGTGCACTCTCTGGACTCACTGCACTGCATCCCCAGTGGTGCCAGTGCACTCTCTGGACTCACGGCACTGCATCCCCTATGGTGCCAGTGCACTCTCTGGACTCACCGCACTGCATCCCCAGTGGTGCCAGTGCACTCTCTGGACTCACCGCACTGCATCCCCAGTGGTGCCAGTGCACTCTCTGGACTCACTACACTGCATCCCCAGTGGAGACAGGGCACTCTCTGGACTCACTGCACTGCATCCCCAGTGGTGCCAGTGCACTCTCTGGACTCACTGTAGTGCATCACTCGTGGTGCCAGTGCACTCTCTGGACTCACTGCAGTGCATCCCCAGTGGTGCCAGTGCACTCTCTGGACTCACTGTACTGCATCCCCAGTGGTGCCAGTGCACTCTCTAGTCTCACTGCACTGCATCCCCAGTGGTGCCAGTGCACTCTCTGGACTCACTGCACTGCATCCCCAGTGGTGCCAGTGCACACTGTGGACTCACGGCACTGCATCCCCAGTGGTGCTAGTGCACTCTCTGGACTCACTGCACTGCATCCCGCGTGGTGCCAGTGAACTCTCTGGACTCACTGCACTGCATCCCCACTGGTGCCAGGGTACTCTCTGGACTCACTGCACTGCATCCCCAGTGGTGCCAGTGCACTCTCTGGACTCACTGCACTGCATCCACTCTGGTGCCAGGGTACTCTCTGGACTCACTGCACTGCATACCCAGTGGTGCCAGGGCACTCTCTGGACTCACTGCAGTGCATCCCCAGTGGTGCCAGTGCACTCTCTGGACTCACTGCAATGCATCCCCAGTGGTGCCAGTACACTCTCTGGACTCTCTGCAGTGTATCCCCAGTGGTGCCAGTGCACTCTCTGGACTCACTGCACTGCGTCCCCGGTGGTGCCAGTGCACTCTCTGGACTCACGGCACTGCATCCCCAGTGGTGCCAGTGCACTCTCTGGACTCACTGCACTGCATCCCCAGTGGTGCCAGTGCACTCTCTGGACTCACTGCACTGCATCCCCAGTGGTGCCAGTGTACTCTCTGGACTCACTGCACTGCATCCCCAGTGCTGCCAGTGCACTCTCTGGACTCACTGCACTGCATACCCAGTGGTGCCAGTGCACTCTCTGGACTCACTGCACTGCATCCCCAGTGGTGCCAGTGCACTCTCTGGACTCACTGCACTGCATCCCCAGTGCTGCCAGTGCACTCTTTGGACTCACTGCACTGCATCCCCTGTGGTGCCAGTGCACTCTCTGGACTCACTGCACTGCATCCCCAGTGGTGCCAGTGCACTCTCTGGACTCACTGCACTGCATCCCCAGTGGTGCCAGTGCACTCTCTGGACTCACGGCACTGCATCCCCAGTGGTGCCAGTGCACACTCTGGACTCACGGCACTGCATCGCCAGTGGTGCTAGTGCACTCTCTGGACTCACGGCACTGCATCCCCAGTGGTGCCAGTGCACTCTCTGGGCTCACTTCACTGCATCCCCAGTGGTGCCAGGGTACTCTCTGGAATCACTGCACTGCATCCCCAGTGGTGCCAGTGCACTCTCTGGACTCACTGCACTGCATCCCCAGTGGTGCCAGTGCACTCTCTGGACTCACTGCACTGCACACCCAGTGGTGCCAGTACACTCTCTGGACTCACCGGGGTGCATCCCCAGTGGTGCCAGTGCACTCTGTGGATCACTGCACTGCATCCCCATTGGTGCCAGTGCACTCTATGGAGTCACTGCACTGCATCTCCAGGGGTGCCAGTGCACTCTCTGGACTCACTGCACTGCATCCCCATTGGTGCCAGTGCACTCTCTGGACTCACTAATGACCATCCCCAGTGGTGCCAGTGCACTCTCTGGACTCACTGCACTGCATCCCCAGTGGTGCCAGTGCACTCTCTGGACTCACTGCAGTGCATCCCCAGGGGTGCCAGTGCACTCTTTGGAGTCACTGCAGTGCATCCCCAGTGGTGCCAGTGCACTCTCTGGACTCACTGCACTGCATCCCCAGTGGTGCCAGTGCACTCTCTGGACTCACTGCAGTGCATCCCCAGGGGTGCCAGTGCACTCTCTGGACTCACTGCACTGCATCCCCATTGGTGCCAGTGCACTCTCTGGACTCACTAATGACCATCCCCAGTGGTGCCAGTGCACTCTCTGGACTCACTGCACTGCATCCCCAGTGGTGCCAGTGCACTCTCTGGACTCACCGCACTGCATCCCCAGTGGTGCCAGTGCACTCTCTGGACTCACCGCACTGCATCCCCAGTGGTGCCAGTGCACTCTCTGGACGCACTACACTGCATCCCCAGTGGAGACAGGGCACTCTCTGGACTCACTGCACTGCATCCCCAGTGGTGCCAGTGCACTCTCTGGACTCACTGTAGTGCATCACTCGTGGTGCCAGTGCACTCTCTGGACTCACTGCACTGCATCCCCAGTGGTGCCAGTGCACTCTCTGGACTCACTGTACTGCATCCCCAGTGGTGCCAGTGCACTCTCTAGTCTCACTGCACTGCATCCCCAGTGGTGCCAGTGCACTCTCTGGACTCACTGCACTGCATCCCCAGTGGTGCCAGTGCACACTGTGGACTCACGGCACTGCATCCCCAGTGGTGCTAGTGCACTCTCTGGACTCACGGCACTGCATCCCCAGTGGTGCCAGTGAACTCTCTGGACTCACTGCACTGCATCCCCACTGGTGCCAGGGTACTCTCTGGACTCACTGCACTGCATCCCCAGTGGTGCCAGTGCACTCTCTGGACTCACGGCACTGCATCCACTCTGGTGCCAGGGTACTCTCTGGACTCACTGCACTGCATCCCCAGTGGTGCCAGGGCACTCTCTGGACTCACTGCAGTGCATCCCCAGTGGTGCCAGTGCACTCTCTGGACTCACTGCAATGCATCCCCAGTGGTGCCAGTACACTCTCTGGACTCTCTGCAGTGTATCCCCAGTGGTGCCAGTGCACTCTCTGGACTCACTGCACTGCATCCCCAGTGGTGCCAGTGCACTCTCTGGACTCACGGCACTGCATCCCCTATGGTGCCAGTGCACTCTCTGGACTCACCGCACTGCATCCCCAGTGGTGCCAGTGCACTCTCTGGACTCACCGCACTGCATCCCCAGTGGTGCCAGTGCACTCTCTGGACTCACTACACTGCATCCCCAGTGGAGACAGGGCACTCTCTGGACTCACTGCACTGCATCCCCAGTGGTGCCAGTGCACTCTCTGGACTCACTGTAGTGCATCACTCGTGGTGCCAGTGCACTCTCTGGACTCACTGCACTGCATCCCCAGTGGTGCCAGTGCACTCTCTGGACTCACTGCACTGCATCCCCAGTGGTGCCAGTGCACTCTCTAGTCTCACTGCACTGCATCCCCAGTGGTGCCAGTGCACTCTCTGGACTCACTGCACTGCATCCCCAGTGGTGCCAGTGCACACTGTGGACTCACGGCACTGCATCCCCAGTGGTGCTAGTGCACTCTCTGGACTCACTGCACTGCATCCCGCGTGGTGCCAGTGAACTCTCTGGACTCACTGCACTGCATCCCCACTGGTGCCAGGGTACTCTCTGGACTCACTGCACTGCATCCCCAGTGGTGCCAGTGCACTCTCTGGACTCACTGCACTGCATCCACTCTGGTGCCAGGGTACTCTCTGGACTCACTGCACTGCATACCCAGTGGTGCCAGGGCACTCTCTGGACTCACTGCAGTGCATCCCCAGTGGTGCCAGTGCACTCTCTGGACTCACTGCAATGCATCCCCAGTGGTGCCAGTACACTCTCTGGACTCTCTGCAGTGTATCCCCAGTGGTGCCAGTGCACTCTCTGGACTCACTGCACTGCGTCCCCGGTGGTGCCAGTGCACTCTCTGGACTCACGGCACTGCATCCCCAGTGGTGCCAGTGCACTCTCTGGACTCACTGCACTGCATCCCCAGTGGTGCCAGTGCACTCTCTGGACTCACTGCACTGCATCCCCAGTGGTGCCAGTGTACTCTCTGGACTCACTGCACTGCATCCCCAGTGCTGCCAGTGCACTCTCTGGACTCACTGCACTGCATCCCCAGTGTTTCCAGTGCACTCTCTGGACTCACTGCACTGCATCCCCAGTGGTGCCAGTGCACTCTCTGGACTCACTCCACTGCATCCCAGTGGTGCCAGTGCACTCTCTGGACTCACGGGGTGCATCCCCAGTGGTGCCAGTGCACTCTCTGGACTCACCGGGGTGCATCCCCAGTGGTGCCAGTGCACTCTCTGGACTCACTGCACTGCATCCCCAGTGGTGCCAGTGCACTCTCTGGACTCACGGCACTGCATCCCCAGTGGTGCCAGTGCACACTCTGGACTCACGGCACTGCATCGCCAGTGGTGCTAGTGCACTCTCTGGACTCACGGCACTGCATCCCCAGTGGTGCCAGTGCACTCTCTGGGCTCACTGCACTGCATCCCCAGTGGTGCCAGGGTACTCTCTGGAATCACTGCACTGCATCCCCAGTGGTGCCAGTGCACTCTCTGGACTCACTGCACTGCATCCCCAGTGGTGCCAGTGCACTCTCTGGACTCACTGCACTGCACACCCAGTGGTGCCAGTACACTCTCTGGACTCACCGGGGTGCATCCCCAGTGGTGCCAGTGCACTCTGTGGATCACTGCACTGCATCCCCATTGGTGCCAGTGCACTCTATGGAGTCACTGCACTGCATCTCCAGGGGTGCCAGTGCACTCTCTGGACTCACTGCACTGCATCCCCATTGGTGCCAGTGCACTCTCTGGACTCACTAATGACCATCCCCAGTGGTGCCAGTGCACTCTCTGGACTCACTGCACTGCATCCCCAGTGGTGCCAGTGCACTCTCTGGACTCACTGCAGTGCATCCCCAGGGGTGCCAGTGCACTCTTTGGAGTCACTGCAGTGCATCCCCAGTGGTGCCAGTGCACTCTCTGGAATCACTGCACTGCATCCCCAGTGTTTCCAGTGCACTCTCTGGACTCACTGCACTGCATCCCCAGTGGTGCCAGTGCACTCTCTGGACTCACTGCACTGCATCCCCAGTGCTGCCAGTGCACTCTTTGGACTCACTGCACTGAATTCCCGGTGGTGCCAGTGCACTCTCTGGACTCACTGCACTGCATACCCAGTGGTGCCAGTGAACTCTCTGGACTCACTGGAATGCATCCCCAGTGGTGCCAGTGCACTCTCTGGACTCACTGCACTGCATCCCCAGTGGTGCCAGTGCACTCTCTGGACTCACGGCACTTCATCCCCAGTGGTGCCAGTGCACACTCTGGACTCACGGCACTGCATCCCCAGTGGTGCTAGTGCACTCTCTGGACTCACGGCACTGCATCCCCAGTGGTGCAAGGGTACTCTCTGGAATCATTGCACTGCATCCCCAGTGGTGCCAGTGCACTCTCCGGACTCACTGCACTGCATCCCCAGTGGTGCCAGTGCACTCTCTGGACTCACTGCACTGCATCCCCAGTGGTGCCAGTGCACTCTCTGGACTCACTGCACTGCATCCCCAGTGGTGCCAGTGCACTCTGTGGATCACTGCACTGCATCCCCAGTGGTGCCAGTGCACTCTCTGGACTCACTGCACTGCATCCCCAGTGGTGCCAGTGCACTCTCTGGACTCACTAATGACCATCCCCAGTGGTGCCAGTGCACTCTATGGACTCACTGCACTGCATCCCCAGTGGTGCCAGTGCACTCTCTGGACTCACTGCACTGCATCCCCAGTGGTGCCAGTGCACTCTCTGGACTCACAGCAGTGCATCGCCAGGGGTGCCAGTGCACTCTTTGGAGTCACTGCAGTGCATCCCCAGTGGTGCCAGTGCACTCTCTGGAATCACTGCAGTGCATCCCCAGTGGTGCCAGTGCACTCTCTGGACTCACTGCACTGCATCCCCAGGGGTGCCAGTGCACTCTTTGGACTCACTGCACTGCATCCCCAGTGGTGCCAGTGCACTCTCTGGACTCACTGCACTGCATCCCCAGTGGTGCCAGTGCACTCTCTGGACTCACTGTAGTGCATCACTCGTGGTGCCAGTGCACTCTCTGGACTCACTGCACTGCATCCCCAGTGGTGCCAGTGCACTCTCTGGACTCACCGCACTGCATCCCCAGTGGTGCCAGTGCACTCTCTGGACTCTCTGCAGTGCATCCCCAGTGGTGCCAGTGCACTCTCTGGACTCACTGCACTGCATCCCCGGTGGTGCCAGTGCACTCTCTGGACTCACGGCACTGCATACCTAGTGGTGCCAGTGCACTCTCTGGACTCACCGGGGTGCATCCCCAGTGGTGCCAGTGCTCTCTATGGATCACTGCACTGCATCTCCATCGGTGCCAGTGCACTCTATGGAATCACTGCACTGCATCCCCAGGGGTGCCAGTGCACTCTCTGGACTCACTGCACTGCATCCCCATTGGTGCCAGTGCACTCTATGGAGTCACTGCACTGCATCCCCAGGGGTGCCAGTGCACTCTCTGGACTCACTGCAGTGCATCCCCAGTGGTGCCAGTGCACTCTCTGGACTCACTGCAGTGCATCCCCAGTGGTGCCAGTGCACTCTCTGGACTCACTGCAGTGCATCCCCAGTGGTGCCAGTGCACTCTATGGAGTCACTGCACTGCATCCCCAGGGGTGCCAGTGCACTCTCTGGACTCACTGCAGTGCATCCCCAGTGGTGCCAGTGCACTCTCTGGACTCACTGCAGTGCATCCCCAGTGGTGCCAGTGCACTCTCTGGACTCACTGCACTGCATCCCCAGTGGTGCCAGTGCACTCTCTTCACTCACTGCACTGCATCCCCAGTGGTGCCAGTGCACTCTCTGGACTCACTGCACTGCATCCCCAGTGGTGCTTGTGCACTCTCTACACTCACTGCACTGCATCCCCAGTGGTGCCACTGCACTCTCTGGACTCACTGCACTGCATTCCCAGTGGTGCCAGTGCACTCTCTTGACTCACTGCACTGCATCGCCAGTGGTGCCACTGCACTCTCTGGACACACTGCACGGCATCCCCAGTGGTGCCACTGCACTCTCTGGTGTCACTGCACTGCATCCCCAGTGGTGCCAGTACACTCTTTGGACTCACTGCACTGCATCCCCAGTGGTGCCAGTGCACTCTCTGGACTCACTGCAGTGCATCCCCAGTGGTGCCAGTGCACTCTCTGGACTCACTGCACTGCATCCTAAGTGGTGCCAGTGTACTCACTGGACTCACTGCAGTGCATCCCCAGTGGTGCCAGTGCACTCTCTGGACTCACTGCACTGCATCCCCAGTGGTGTCAGTGCACTCTCTGGACTCACTGCACTGCATCCCCAGTGGTGCCAGTGCACTCTCTGCACTCACTGCACTGCATCCCCAGTGGTGCCAGTGCACTCTGTGGATCACTGCACTGCATCCCCAGTGGTGCCAGTGCACTCTCTGGACTCACTGCACTGCATCCCCAGTGGTGCCAGTGCACTCTCTGGACTCACTGCACTGCATCCCCGGTGGTGCCAGTGCACTCTATGGACTCACTGCACTGCATCCCCAGTGGTGCCAGTGCACTCTTTGGATCACTGCACTGCATCCCCAGTGGTGCCAGTGCACTCTCTGGACTCACTGCAGTGCATCGCCAGGGGTGCCAGTGCACTCTTTGGAGTCACTGCAGTGCATCCCCAGTGGTGCCAGTGCACTCTCTGGAATCACTGCAGTGCATCCCCAGTGGTGCCAGTGCACTCTCTGGACTCACTGCACTGCATCCCCAGGGGTGCCAGTGCACTCTCTGGACTCACTGCACTGCATCCCCAGTGGTGCCAGTGCACTCTCTGGACTCACTGCACTGCATCCCCAGTGGTGCCAGTGCACTCTCTGGACTCACTGCACTGCATCCCCAGTGGTGCCACTGCACTCTCTGGACTCACTGCACTGCATCCCCAGTGGTGCCAGTGCACTCTCTGGACTCACTGCACTGCATCCCCAGTGGTGCCAGTGCACTCTCTGGACTCTCTGCAGTGCATCCCCAGTGGTGCCAGTGCACTCTCTGGACTCACTGCACTGCATCCCCGGTGGTGCCAGTGCACTCTCTGGACTCACGGCACTGCATACCTAGTGGTGCCAGTGCACTCTCTGGACTCACCGGGGTGCATCCCCAGTGGTGCCAGTGCTCTCTATGGATCACTGCACTGCATCTCCATTGGTGCCAGTGCACTCTATGGAATCACTGCACTGCATCCCCAGGGGTGCCAGTGCACTCTCTGGACTCACTGCACTGCATCCCCATTGGTGCCAGTGCACTCTCTGGACTCACTAATGACCATCCCCAGTGGTGCCAGTGCACTCTCTGGACTCACTGCACTGCATCCCCAGTGGTGCCAGTGCACTCTCTGGACTCACGGCACTGCATCCCCAGTGGTGCCTGTGCACTCTATGGAGTCACTGCACTGCATCCCCAGTGCTGCCTGTGCACTCTCTGGACTCACGGCAGTGCATCCCCAGTGGTGCCACGGCACTCTCTGGACTCACCGGGGTGAATCCCCAGTGGTGCCAGTGCACTCTCTGGACTCACCGGGGTGCATCCCCAGTGGTGCCAGTGCACTCTCTGGACTCACCGGGGTGCATCCCCAGTGGTGCCAGTGCACTCTCTGGACTCACTGCATTGCATCCCCAGTGCGGCCAGTGCACTCTCTGGACTCACTGCACTGCATCCCCAGTGGTGCCAGTGCACTCTCTGAACTCACTGCACTGCATCCCCAGTGCTGTCAGTGCACTCTCTGGACTCACTGCACTGCATCCCCAGTGGTGCCAGTGCACTCTCTGGACTCACTGCACTGCATCCCCAGTGGTGCCAGTGCACTCTCTGGACTCACTGCACTGCATCCCCAGTGGTGCCAGTGCACTCTCTGGACTCACTGCACTGCATCCCCTGTGGTGCCAGTGCACTCTCTGGACTCACGGCACTGCATCCCCAGTGGTGCCAGAGCACTCTCTGGACTGACAGCACTGCATCCCCAGTGGTGCCAGTACACTCTCTGGACTCACGGCACTGCATCCCCAGTGGTGCCAGTGCACTCTCTGGACTCACTGCACTGCATCCCCAGTGGTGCCAGTGCACTCCCTGGACTCACTGCACTGCATCCCCAGTGGTGCCAATGCACTCTCTGGACTCACTGCACAGCATCCCCACTGGTGCCAGTGCACACTCTGGACTCACGGCACTGCATCCCCAGTGGTGCCAGGGTACTTTCTGGACTCACTGCACTGCACACCCATTGGTGCCAGTGCACTCTCTGGACTCATTGCACTGCATCCCCAGTGGTGCCAGTGCACTCACTGGACTCACTGCAGTGCATCCCCAGTGGTGCCAGTGCACTCTCTGGACTCACTGCACTGCATCCCCAGTGGTGCCAGTGCACTCTCTGGACTCACTGCACTGCATCCCCTGTTGTGCCAGTGCACTCTTTGGACTCACTGCACTGCCTCCCCAGTGGTGCCAGTGCACTCTCTGGACTCACTCCACTGCATCCCCAGTGGTGCCAGTGCAGACTCTGAACTCACGGCACTGCATCCCCAGTGGTGCCAGTGCACTCTATGGAGTCACTGCACTGCATCCCCAGTGCTGCCAGTGCACTCTCTGGACTCACTGCAGTGCATCCCCAGTGGTGCCAGTGCACTCTCTGGACTCACTCCACTGCATCCCAGTGGTGCCAGTGCACTCTCTGGACTCACGGGGTGCATCCCCAGTGGTGCCAGTGCACTCTCTGGACTCACCGGGGTGCATTCCCAGTGGTGCCAGTGCACTCTCTGGACTCACTGCATTGCATCCCCCGTGGGGCCACTGCACTCTCTGGACTCACTGCAGTGCATCCCCACTGGTGCCAGTGCACTCTCTGGACTCACTGCACTGCATCCCCAGTGCTGTCAGTGCACTCTCTGGACTCACTGCACTGCATCCCCAGTGGTGCCAGTGCACTCTCTGGACTCACTGCACTGCATCCCCATTGGTGCCAGTGCACTCTCTGGACTCACTGCAGTGCATCCCCAGTGGTGCCAGTGCACTCTCTGGACTCACGGCAGTGCATCCCCAGTGGTGCCAGTGCACTCTCTGGACTCACGGCACTGCATCCCCAGTGGTGCCAGAGCACTCTCTGGACTCACGGCAGTGCATCTCCAGTGGTGCCAGTGCACTCTCAGGAGTTACGGCAGTGCATCTCCAGTGGTGACAGTGCATTCTCCGGACTCACTGCAGTGCATCCCCAGTTGTGCCAGTGCACTCTCTGGACTCACTGCACTGCATCCCCAGTGGTGCCAGTGCACTCTCTGGACTCACCGGGGTGCATTCCCAGTGGTGCCAGTGCACTCTCTGGAGTCACCGCAGTGCATCCCCGGGGGTGCCAGTGCACTCTCTGGACTCACCGGGGTGCATCCCCAGTGGTGCCAGTGCACTCTCTGGACTCACCGGGGTGCATCCCCAGTGGTCCCAATGCACTCTCTGGACTCACTACAGTGCATTCCCAGTGGTGCCAGTGCACTCTCTGGACTCACTGGAGTGCATCCCCAGTGGTTCCAGTGTGCTCTCTGGAGTCACTGCACTGCATCCCCAGTGGTGCCAGTGCACTCTCTGGACTCACTCCACTGCATCCCCAGTGGTGCCAGTGCACACTCTGAACTCACGGCACTGCATCCCCAGTGGTGCCAGTGCACTCTATGGAGTCACTGCACTGCATCCCCAGTGGTGCCAGGGTACTCTCTGGACTCACTGCAGTGCATCCCCAGTGGTGCCAGTGCACTCTCTGGACTCACTCCACTGCATCCCAGTGGTGCTAGTGCACTCTCTGGACTCACGGCACTGCATCCCCAGTGGTGCCAGTGCACTCTCTGGACTCACCGGGGTGCATTCCCAGTGGTGCCATTGCACTCTCTGGACTCACTGCATTGCATCCCCCGTGGGGCCACTGCACTCTCTGGACTCACTGCAGTGCATCCCCACTGGTGCCAGTGCACTCTCTGGACTCACTGCACTGCATCCCCAGTACTGTCAGTGCACTCTCTGGACTCACTGCACTGCATCCCCAGTGGTGCCAGTGCACTCTCTGGACTCACTGCACTGCATCCCCAGTGGTGCCAGTGCACTCTCTGGACTCACTGCAGTGCATCCCCAGTGGTGCCAGTGCACTCTCTGGACTCACGGCAGTGCATCCCCAGTGGTGCCAGTGCACTCTCTGGACTCACGGCACTGCATCCCCAGTGGTGCCAGAGCACTCTCTGGACTCACGGCAGTGCATCTCCAGTGGTGCCAGTGCACTCTCAGGAGTTACGGCAGTGCATCTCCAGTGGTGACAGTGCATTCTCCGGACTCACTGCAGTGCATCCCCAGTTGTGCCAGTGCACTCTCTGGACTCACTGCACTGCATCCCCAGTGGTGCCAGTGCACTCTCTGGACTCACCGGGGTGCATTCCCAGTGGTGCCAGTGCACTCTCCTGAGTCACCGCAGTGCATCCCCGGGGGTGCCAGTGCACTCTCTGGACTCACCGGGGTGCATCCCCAGTGGTGCCAGTGCACTCTCTGGACTCACTGCAGTGCATCGCCAGTGGTCCCAATGCACTCTCTGGACTCACTACAGTGCATTCCCAGTGGTGCCAGTGCACTCTCTGGACTCACTGCAGTGCATCCCCAGTGGTTCCAGTGTGCTCTCTGGAGTCACTGCACTGCATCCCCAGTGGTGCCAGTGCACTATCTGGACTCACGGCAGTGCATCCCCAGTGGTGCCAGTGCGTTCTCTGGACTCACGGCACTGCATCCCCAGTGATGCCAGTGCACTCTCTAGACTCACGGCAGTGCATCCCCAGTGGTGCCAGTGCACTCTCTGGACTCACTGCAGTGCATCCCCAGTGGTGCCAGTGCACTCTCTGGACTCACTGCACAGCATCCCCAGTGGTGCCAGTGCACACTCTGGACTCACGGCACTGCATCCCCAGTGGTGCCAGGGTACTTTCTGGACTCACTGCACTGCACACCCATTGGTGCCAGTGCACTCTCTGGACTCATTGCACTGCATCCCCAGTGGTGCCAGTGCACTCACTGGACTCACTGCACTGCATCCCCAGTGGTGCCAGTGCACTCTCTGGACTCACTGCACTGCATCCCCAGTGGTGCCAGTGCACTCTCTGGACTCACTGCACTGCATCCCCTGTGGTGCCAGTGCACTCTTTGGACTCACTGCACTGCCTCCCCAGTGGTGCCAGTGCACTCTCTGGACTCACTCCACTGCATCCCCAGTGGTGCCAGTGCACACTCTGAACTCACGGCACTGCATCCCCAGTGGTGCCAGTGCACTCTATGGAGTCACTGCACTGCATCCCCAGTGCTGCCAGTGCACTCTCTGGACTCACTACAGTGCATTCCCAGTGGTGCCAGTGCACTCTCTGGAATCACTGCAGTGCATCCCCAGTGGTTCCAGTGTGCTCTCTGGAGTCACTGCACTGCATCCCCAGTGGTGCCAGTGCACTATCTGGACTCACGGCAGTGCATCCCCAGTGGTGCCAGTGCGTTCTATGGACTCACGGCACTGCATCCCCAGTGATGCCAGTGCACTCTCTAGACTCACGGCAGTGCATCCCCAGTGGTGCCAGTTCACTCTCTGGACTCACTGCAGTGCATCCCCAGTGGTGCCAGTGCACTCTCTGGACTCACTGCACAGCATCCCCAGTGGTGCCAGTGCACACTCTGGACTCACGGCACTGCATCCCCAGTGGTGCCAGGGTACTTTCTGGACTCACTGCACTGCACACCCATTGGTGCCAGTGCACTCTCTGGACTCATTGCACTGCATCCCCAGTGGTGCCAGTGCACTCACTGGACTCACTGCAGTGCATCCCCAGTGGTGCCAGTGCACTCTCTGGACTCACTGCACTGCATCCCCAGTGGTGCCAGTGCACTCTCTGGACTCACTGCACTGCATCCCCTGTGGTGCCAGTACACTCTTTGGACTCACTGCACTGCCTCCCCAGTGGTGCCAGTGCACTCTCTGGACTCACTCCACTGCATCCCCAGTGGTGCCAGTGCACACTCTGAACTCACGGCACTGCATCCCCAGTGGTGCCAGTGCACTCTATGGAGTCACTGCACTGCATCCCCAGTGCTGCCAGTGCACTCTCTGGACTCACTGCAGTGCATCCCCAGTGGTGCCAGTGCACTCTCTGGACTCACTCCACTGCATCCCAGTGGTGCCAGTGCACTCTCTGGACTCACGGGGTGCATCCCCAGTGGTGCCAGTGCACTCTCTGGACTCACCGGGGTGCATCCCCAGTGGTGCCAGTGCACTCTCTGGACTCACTGCATTGCATCCCCAGTGGGGCCAGTGCACTCTCTGGACTCACTGCAGTGCATCCCCAGTGGTGCCAGTGCACTCTCTGGACTCACTGCACTGCATCCCCAGTGCTGTCAGTGCACTCTCTGGACTCACGGCACTGCATCCCCAGTGGTGCTAGTGCACTCTCTGGACTCACGGCACTGCATCCCCAGTGGTGCCAGTGAACTCTCTGGACTCACTGCACTGCATCGCCAGTGGTGCCAGTGCACTCTCTGGACTCACTGCACTGCATCCCCAGTGGTGCCAGTGTACTCTCTGGACTCACTGCACTGCATCCCCAGTGGTGCCAGTGCACTCTCTGGACTCACTGCACTGCATCCCCAGTGTTTCCAGTGCACTCTCTGGACTCACTGCACTGCATCCCCAGTGGTGCCAGTGCACTCTCTGGACTCACTGCACTGCATCCCCAGTGGTGCCAGTGCACTCTTTGGACTCACTGCACTGCATCCCCTGTGGTGCCAGTGCACTCTCTGGACTCACTGCACTGCATCCCCAGTGGTGCCAGTGCACTCTCTGGACTCACTGCAATGCATCCCCAGTGGTGCCAGTGCACTCTCTGGACTCACTGCACTGCATCCCCAGTGGTGCCAGTGCACTCTCTGGACTCACGGCACTGCATCCCCAGTGGTGCCAGTGCACACTCTGGACTCACGGCACTGCATCGCCAGTGGTGCTAGTGCACTCTCTGGACTCACGGCACTGCATCCCCAGTGGTGCCAGTGCACTCTCTGGGCTCACTGCACTGCATCACCAGTGGTGCCAGGGTACTCTCTGGAATCACTGCACTGCATACCCAGTGGTGCCAGTGCACTCTCTGGACTCACTGCACTGCATCCCCAGTGGTGCCAGTGCACTCTCTGGACTCACTGCACTGCATACCCAGTGGTGCCAGTACACTCTCTGGACTCACCGGGGTGCATCCCCAGTGGTGCCAGTGCACTCTGTGGATCACTGCACTGCATCCCCATTGGTGCCAGTGCACTCTATGGAGTCACTGCACTGCATCTCCAGGGGTGCCAGTGCACTCTCTGGACTCACTGCACTGCATCCCCATTGGTGCCAGTGCACTCTCTGGACTCACTAATGACCATCCCCAGTGGTGCCAGTGCACTCTCTGGACTCACTGCACTGCATCCCCAGTGGTGCCAGTGCACTCTCTGGACTCACTGCAGTGCATCCCCAGGGGTGCCAGTGCACTCTTTGGAGTCACTGCAGTGCATCCCCAGTGGTGCCAGTGCACTCTCTGGAATCACTGCACTGCATCCCCAGTGTTTCCAGTGCACTCTCTGGACTCACTGCACTGCATCCCCAGTGGTGCCAGTGCACTCTCTGGACTCACTGCACTGCATCCCCAGTGCTGCCAGTGCACTCTTTGGACTCACTGCACTGAATTCCCGGTGGTGCCAGTGCACTCTCTGGACTCACTGCACTGCATCCCCAGTGGTGCCAGTGAACTCTCTGGACTCACTGTAATGCATCCCCAGTGGTGCCAGTGCACTCTCTGGACTCACTGCACTGCATCCCCAGTGGTGCCAGTGCACTCTCTGGACTCACGGCACTGCATCCCCAGTGGTGCCAGTGCACACTCTGGACTCACGGCACTGCATCGCCAGTGGTGCTAGTGCACTCTCTGGACTCACGGCACTGCATCCCCAGTGGTGCCAGTGCACTCTCTGGGCTCACTGCACTGCATCACCAGTGGTGCCAGGGTACTCTCTGGAATCACTGCACTGCATACCCAGTGGTGCCAGTGCACTCTCTGGACTCACTGCACTGCATCCCCAGTGGTGCCAGTGCACTCTCTGGACTCACTGCACTGCATACCCAGTGGTGCCAGTACACTCTCTGGACTCACTGCACTGCATCCCCAGTGGTGCCAGTGCACTCTCTGGACTCACTGCAGTGCATCCCCAGTGGTGCCAGTGTACTCTCTGGAGTCACTGCACTGCATCCCCAGTGGTGCCAGTGCACTCTCTGGACTCACTGCACTGCATACCCAGTGGTGCCAGTGCACTCTCTGGACTCACTAATGACCATCCCCAGTGGTGCCAGTGCACTCTCTGGACTCACTGCACTGCATCCCCAGTGGTGCCAGTGCACTCTCTGGACTCACTGCAGTGCATCCCCAGGGGTGCCAGTGCACTCTTTGGAGTCACTGCAGTGCATCCCCAGTGGTGCCAGTGCACTCTCTGGAATCACTGCACTGCATCCCCAGTGTTTCCAGTGCACTCTCTGGACTCACTGCACTGCATCCCCAGTGGTGCCAGTGCACTCTCTGGACTCACTGCACTGCATCCCCAGTGCTGCCAGTGCACTCTTTGGACTCACTGCACTGAATTCCCGGTGGTGCCAGTGCACTCTCTGGACTCACTGCACTGCATCCCCAGTGGTGCCAGTGAACTCTCTGGACTCACTGGAATGCATCCCCAGTGGTGCCAGTGCACTCTCTGGACTCACGGCACTTCATCCCCAGTGGTGCCAGTGCACACTCTGGACTCACGGCACTGCATCCCCAGTGGTGCTAGTGCACTCTCTGGACTCACGGCACTGCATCCCCAGTGGTGCCAGTGCACTCTCTGGGCTCACTGCACTGCATCCCCAGTGGTGCAAGGGTACTCTCTGGAATCATTGCACTGCATCCCCAGTGTTGCCAGTGCACTCTCTGGACTCACTGTAGTGCATCACTCGTGGTGCCAGTGCACTCTCTGGACTCACTGCACTGCATACCCAGTGGTGCCAGTGCACTCTCTGGACTCACTGCACTGCATCCCCAGTGGTGCCAGTGCACTCTGTGGATCACTGCACTGCATCCCCAGTGGTGCCAGTGCACTCTCTGGACTCACTGCACTGCATCCCCAGTGGTGCCAGTGCACTCTCTGGACTCACTAATGACCATCCCCAGTGGTGCCAGTGCACTCTATGGACTCACTGCACTGCATCCCCAGTGGTGCCAGTGCACTCTTTGGATCACTGCACTGCATCCCCAGTGGTGCCAGTGCACTCTCTGGACTCACTGCAGTGCATCGCCAGGGGTTCCAGTGCACTCTTTGGAGTCACTGCAGTGCATCCCCAGTGGTGCCAGTGCACTCTCTGGAATCACTGCAGTGCATCCACAGTGGTGCCAGTGCACTCTCTGGACTCACTGCACTGCATCCCCAGTGGTGCCAGTGCACTCTTTGGACTCACTGCACTGCATCCCCAGTGGTGCCAGTGCACTCTCTGGACTCACTGCACTGCATCCCCAGTGGTGCCAGTGCACTCTCTGGACTCACTGCACTGCATCCCCAGTGGTGCCAGTGCACTCTCTGGACTCACTGTAGTGCATCACTCGTGGTGCCAGTGCACTCTCTGGACTCACTGCACTGCATCCCCAGTGGTGCCAGTGCACTCTCTGGACTCACCGCACTGCATCCCCAGTGGTGCCAGTGCACTCTCTGGACTCTCTGCAGTGCATCCCCAGTGGTGCCAGTGCACTCTCTGGACTCACTGCACTGCATCCCCGGTGGTGCCAGTGCACTCTCTGGACTCACGGCACTGCATACCTAGTGGTGCCAGTGCACTCTCTGGACTCACCGGGGTGCATCCCCAGTGGTGCCAGTGCTCTCTATGGATCACTGCACTGCATCTCCATTGGTTCCAGTGCACTCTATGGAATCACTGCACTGCATCCCCAGGGGTGCCAGTGCACTCTCTGGACTCACTGCACTGCATCCCCAGTGGTGCCAGTGCACTCTCTGGACTCACTGCACTGCATCCCCAGTGGTGCCAGTGCACTCTCTGGACTCACTGCACTGCATCCCCAGTGGTGCCAGTGCACTCTCTGGACTCACGGCACTGCATCCCCAGTGGGGCCAGTGCACTCTCTGGACTCACTGCAGTGCATCCCCAGTGGTGCCAGTGCACTCTATGGAGTCACTGCACTGCATCCCCAGGGGTGCCAGTGCACTCTCTGGACTCACTGCAGTGCATCCCCAGTGGTGCCAGTGCACTCTCTGGACTCACTGCAGTGCATCCCCAGTGGTGCCAGTGCACTCTCTGGACTCACTGCACTGCATCCCCAGTGGTGCCAGTGCACTCTCTACACTCACTGCACTGCATCCCCAGTGGTGCCAGTGCACTCTCTGGACTCACTGCACTGCATCCCCAGTGGTGCCAGTGCATTCTCTACACTCACTGCACTGAATCCCCAGTGGTGCCACTGCACTCTCTGGACTCACTGCACTGCATTCCCAGTGGTGCCAGTGCACTCTCTTGACTCACTGCACTGCATCGCCAGTGGTGCCACTGCACTCTCTGGACACGCTGCACGGCATCCCCAGTGGTGCCACTGCACTCGCTGGTGTCACTGCACTGCATCCCCAGTGGTGCCAGTACACTCTTTGGACTCACTGCACTGCATCCCCAGTGGTGCCTCTGCACTCTCTGGACTCACTGCAGTGCATCCCCAGTGGTGCCAGTGCACTCTCTGGACTCACTGCACTGCATCCTAAGTGGTGCCAGTGTACTCACTGGACTCACTGCAGTGCATCCCCAGTGGTGCCAGTGCACTCTCTGGACTCACTGCACTGCATCCCCAGTGGTGTCAGTGCACTCTCTGGACTCACTGCACTGCATCCCCAGTGGTGCCAGTGCACTCTCTGGACTCACTGCACTGCATCCCCAGTGGTGCCAGTGCACGCTTTGGACTCACTGCACTGCCTCCCCAGTGGTGCCGGTACACTCTCTGGACTCACTCCACTGCATCCCCAGTGGTGCCAGTGCACACTCTGGACTCACGGCACTGCATCCCCAGTGGTGCCAGTGCACTCTATGGAGTCACTGCACTGCATCCCCAGTGCTGCCAGTGCACTCTCTGGACTCACGGCAGTGCATCCCCAGTGGTGCCACGGCACTCTCTGGACTCACCGGGGTGAATCCCCAGTGGTGCCAGTGCACTCTCTGGACTCACCGGGGTGCATCCCCAGTGGTGCCAGTGCACTCTCTGGACTCACCGGGGTGCATCCCCAGTGGTGCCAGTGCACTCTCTGGACTCACTGCATTGCATCCCCAGTGCGGCCAGTGCACTCTCTGGACTCACTGCACTGCATCCCCAGTGGTGCCAGTGCACTCTCTGAACTCACTGCACTGCATCCCCAGTGCTGCCAGTGCACTCTCTGGACTCACTGCACTGCATCCCCAGTGGTGCCAGTGCACTCTCTGGACTCACTGCACTGCATCCCCAGTGGTGCCAGTTCACTCTCTGGACTCACTGCAGTGCATCCCCAGTGGTGCCAGTGCACTCTCTGGACTCACTGCAGTGCATCCCCAGTGGTGCCAGTGCACTCTCTGGACTCACGGCACTGCATCCCCAGTGGTGCCAGAGCACTCTCTGGACTGACAGCACTGCATCCCCAGTGGTGCCAGTACACTCTCTGGACTCACGGCACTGCATCCCCAGTGGTGCCAGTGCACTCTCTGGACTCACGGCACTGCATCCCCAGTGGTGACAGTGCACTCCCTGGACTCACTGCACTGCATCCCCAGTGGTGCCAATGCACTCTCTGGACTCACTGCACAGCATCCCCATTGGTGCCAGTGCACACTCTGGACTCACGGCACTGCATCCCCAGTGGTGCCAGGGTACTTTCTGGACTCACTGCACTGCACACCCATTGGTGCCACTGCACTCTCTGGACTCATTGCACTGCATCCCCAGTGGTGCCAGTGCACTCACTGGACTCACTGCAGTGCATCCCCAGTGGTGCCAGTGCACTCTCTGGACTCACTGCACTGCATCCCCAGTGGTGCCAGTGCACTCTCTGGACTCACTGCACTGCATCCCCTGTTGTGCCAGTGCACTCTTTGGACTCACTGCAGTGCATCCCCAGTGGTGCCAGTGCACTCTCTGGACTCACTCCACTGCATCCCCAGTGGTGCCAGTGCACACTCTGAACTCACGGCACTGCATCCCCAGTGGTGCCAGTGCACTCTATGGAGTCACTGCACTGCATCCCCAGTGCTGCCAGTGCACTCTCTGGACTCACTGCAGTGCATCCCCAGTGGTGCCAGTGCACTCTCTGGACTCACTCCACTGCATCCCAGTGGTGCCAGTGCACTCTCTGGACTCACGGGGTGCATCCCCAGTGGTGCCAGTGCACTCTCTGGACTCACCGGGGTGCATTCCCAGTGGTGCCAGTGCACTCTCTGGACTCACTGCATTGCATCCCCCGTGGGGCCACTGCACTCTCTGGACTCACTGCAGTGCATCCCCACTGGTGCCAGTGCACTCTCTGGACTCACTGCACTGCATCCCCAGTGCTGTCAGTGCACTCTCTGGACTCACTGCACTGCATCCCCATTGGTGCCAGTGCACTCTCTGGACTCACTGCACTGCATCCCCAGTGGTGCCAGTGCACTCTCTGGACTCACTGCAGTGCATCCCCAGTGGTGCCAGTGCACTCTCTGGACTCACGGCAGTGCACCCCAGTGGTGCGAGTGCACTCTCTGGACTCACGGCACTGCATCCCCAGTGGTGCCAGAGCACTCTCTGGACTCACGGCAGTGCATCTCCAGTGGTGCCAGTGCACTCTCAGGAGTTACGGCAGTGCATCTCCAGTGGTGACAGTGCATTCTCCGGACTCACTGCAGTGCATCCCCAGTTGTGCCAGTGCACTCTCTGGACTCACTGCACTGCATCCCCAGTGGTGCCAGTGCACTCTCTGGACTCACCGGGGTGCATTCCCAGTGGTGCCAGTGCACTCTCTGGAGTCACCGCAGTGCATCCCCGGGGGTGCCAGTGCACTCTCTGGACTCACCGGGGTGCATCCCCAGTGGTGCCAGTGCACTCTCTGGACTCACTGCAGTGCATCGCCAGTGGTCCCAATGCACTCTCTGGACTCACTACAGTGCATTCCCAGTGGTGCCAGTGCACTCTCTGGACTCACTGCAGTGCATCACCAGTGGTTCCAGTGTGCTCTCTGGAGTCACTGCACTGCATCCCCAGTGGTGCCAGTGCACTATCTGGACTCACGGCAGTGCATCCCCAGTGGTGCCAGTGCGTTCTCTGGACTCACGGCACTGCATCCCCAGTGATGCCAGTGCACTCTCTAGACTCACGGCAGTGCATCCCCAGTGGTGCCAGTGCACTCTCTGGACTCACTGCAGTGCATCCCCAGTGGTGCCAGTGCACTCTCTGGACTCACTGCACAGCATCCCCAGTGGTGCCAGTGCACACTCTGGACTCACGGCACTGCATCCCCAGTGGTGCCAGGGTACTTTCTGGACTCACTGCACTGCACACCCATTGGTGCCAGTGCACTCTCTGGACTCATTGCACTGCATCCCCAGTGGTGCCAGTGCACTCACTGGACTCACTGCAGTGCATCCCCAGTGGTGCCAGTGCACTCTCTGGACTCACTGCACTGCATCCCCAGTGGTGCCAGTGCACTCTCTGGACTCAATGCACTGCATCCCCTGTTGTGCCAGTGCACTCTTTGGACTCACTGCACTGCATCCCCAGTGCTGCCAGTGCACTCTCTGGACTCACTGCACTGCATCCCTAGTGGTGCCAGTGCACACTCTGAACTCACGGCACTGCATCCCCAGTGGTGCCAGTGCACTCTATGGAGTCACTGCACTGCATCCCCAGTGCTGCCAGTGCACTCTCTGGACTCACTACAGTGCATTCCCAGTGGTGCCAGTGCACTCTCTGGACTCACTGCAGTGCATCCCCAGTGGTTCCAGTGTGCTCTCTGGAGTCACTGCACTGCATCCCCAGTGGTGCCAGTGCACTATCTGGACTCACGGCAGTGCATCCCCAGTGGTGCCAGTGCGTTCTCTGGACTCACGGCACTGCATCCCCAGTGATGCCAGTGCACTCTCTAGACTCACGGCAGTGCATCCCCAGTGGTTCCAGTGCACTCTCTGGACTCACTGCAGTGCATCCCCAGTGGTGCCAGTGCACTCTCTGGACTCACTGCACAGCATCCCCAGTGGTGCCAGTGCACACTCTGGACTCACGGCACTGCATCCCCAGTGGTGCCAGGGTACTTTCTGGACTCACTGCACTGCACACCCATTGGTGCCAGTGCACTCTCTGGACTCATTGCACTGCATCCCCAGTGGTGCCAGTGCACTCACTGGACTCACTGCAGTGCATCCCCAGTGGTGCCAGTGCACTCTCTGGACTCACTGCACTGCATCCCCAGTGGTGCCAGTGCACTCTCTGGACTCACTGCACTGCACACCCTGTGGTGCCAGTGCACTCTTTGGACTCACTGCACTGCCTCCCCAGTGGTGCCAGTGCACTCTCTGGACTCACTCCACTGCATCCCCAGTGGTGCCAGTGCACACTCTGAACTCACGGCACTGCATCCCCAGTGGTGCCAGTGCACTCTATGGAGTCACTGCACTGCATCCCCAGTGCTGCCAGTGCACTCTCTGGACTCACTGCAGTGCATCCCCAGTGGTGCCAGTGCACTCTCTGGACTCACTCCACTGCATCCCAGTGGTGCCAGTGCACTCTCTGGACTCACGGGGTGCATCCCCAGTGGTGCCAGTGCACTCTCTGGACTCACCGGGGTGCATCCCCAGTGGTGCCAGTGCACTCTCTGGACTCACTGCATTGCATCCCCAGTGGGGCCAGTGCACTCTCTGGACTCACTGCAGTGCATCCCCACTGGTGCCAGTGCACTCTCTGGACTCACTGCACTGCATCCCCAGTGCTGTCAGTGCACTCTCTGGACTCACTGCACTGCATCCCCATTGGTGCCAGTGCACTCTCTGGACTCACTGCACTGCATCCCCAGTGGTGCCAGTGCACTCTCTGGACTCACTGCAGTGCATCCCCAGTGGTGCCAGTGCACTCTCTGGACTCACGGCAGTGCATCCCCAGTGGTGCCAGTGCACTCTCTGGACTCACGGCACTGCATCCCCAGTGGTGCCAGAGCACTCTCTGGACTCACGGCAGTGCATCTCCAGTGGTGCCAGTGCACTCTCAGGAGTTACGGCAGTGCATCTCCAGTGGTGACAGTGCATTCTCCGGACTCACTGCAGTGCATCCCCAGTTGTGCCAGTGCACTCTCTGGACTCACTGCACTGCATCCCCAGTGGTGCCAGTGCACTCTCTGGACTCACCGGGGTGCATTCCCAGTGGTGCCAGTGCACTCTCTGGAGTCACCGCAGTGCATCCCCGGGGGTGCCAGTGCACTCTCTGGACTCACCGGGGTGCATCCCCAGTGGTGCCAGTGCACTCTCTGGACTCACTGCAGTGCATCGCCAGTGGTCCCAATGCACTCTCTGGACTCACTGCAGTGCATCCCCAGTGGTTCCAGTGTGCTCTCTGGAGTCACTGCACTGCATCCCCAGTGGTGCCAGTGCACTATCTGGACTCACGGCAGTGCATCCCCAGTGGTGCCAGTGCGTTCTCTGGACTCACGGCACTGCATCCCCAGTGATGCCAGTGCACTCTCTAGACTCACGGCAGTGCATCCCCAGTGGTGCCAGTGCACTCTCTGGACTCACTGCAGTGCATCCCCAGTGGCGCCAGTGCACTCTCTGGACTCACTGCACTGCATCCCCAGTGGTGCCAGTGCACTCTCTGGACTCACTGCAGTGCATTCCCAGTGGTGCCAGTGCACTCTCTGGACTCACCGGGGTGCATCCCCAGTGGTGCCAGTGCACTCTCTGGACTCACTGCAGTACATCCCCAGTGGTGCCAGTGCACTCTCTGGACTCACTGCACTGCATCCCCAGGGGTGCCAGTGCACTCTCTGGACTCACTGCAGTGCATCCCCAGTGGTGCCAGTGCACTCTCTGGACTCACCGGGGTGCATCCCCAGTGGTGCCAGTGCACTCTCTGGACTCACTGCACCGCATCCCCAGTGGTGCCAGTGCACTCTCTGGACTCACTGCACCGCATCCCCAGTGGTGCCAGTGCACTCTCTGGACTCACTGCAGTACATCCCCAGTGGTGCCAGTGCACTCTCTAGACTCACCGGGGTGCATCCCCAGTGGTGCCAGTGCACTCTCTGGACTCACTGCACTGCATCCCCAGTGGTGCCAGTGCACTCTCTGGACTCACTGCACTGCATCCCCAGTGGTGCCAGTGCACTCTCTGGACTCACCGGGGTGCATCCCCGGTGGTGCCAGTGCACTCTCTGGAGTCACCGGGGTTCTCCACTGGAAACTGCTTTCTTTACTTTGCTCTACGTTTCCTGGCACTGCTGGGACTTTCCTTGTACCAGTTTGCACTGCTTTGCTTTGCCTTGCTCTGCGTTGCCTTTCCGGGCCATGCTTTTTCCGGCCACGCTTTCCTTTGTTTTGCTTCGCTTTGTATTCCTGCCATGGCTTTGCTTTACCTTCTCTGCTCTTCTTTGCTTTTCCTACGCCTGCTGTGCTTTGCCTTGCCTTTTCAAACTGCTTTCTTTCTTTTGCTCTACATTTCCTGGCACTGCTTTGCTTTTCCTTGTGCTACTTTCCTTTGCTTTGCTCTGCCTTGCACTGCTTTGCCTTTCCTGGACACGCTTTTCTTTGCTTTTACTGGCCCTGCTTTGCTTGGTCTTTTTTTTGCGTTTTTTTGTTTTGTTTGTTTGTTTGTTTGTTTGTTTTATTTGAATATAGATACATTTTCATTGCATTGCTTTGTTTTATTTTTGGACCTTTTTGCTTTGGTTTTCCTGGCTGCGCTTTGCTTTTCCTGGCCATGCTTTTTCAGGCCACGCTTTCCTTTTTCGTGCTTCGCTTCGCTTTGTATTCCTGGCACCTCTAGGTTTTACTTTCTCTGCTTTGCTTTGCCTTGCCTCAAACTGCTTTCTTTACTTTGCTCTACGTTTCCTGGCACTGCTGGGACTTTCCTTGTACCAGTTTGCACTGCTTTGCTTTGCCTTGCTCTGCGTTGCCTTTCCGGGCCATGCTTTTTTCGGCCACGCTTTCCTTTTTCGTGCTTCGCTTCGCTTTGTATTCCTGGCACCTCTAGGTTTTACTTTCTCTGCTTTGCTTTGCCTTGCCTCAAACTGCTTTCTTTACTTTGCTCTACGTTTCCTGGCACTGCTGGGACTTTCCTTGTACCAGTTTGCACTGCTTTGCTTTGCCTTGCTCTGCGTTGCCTTTCCGGGCCATGCTTTTTTCGGCCACGCTTTCCTTTTTCGTGCTTCGCTTCGCTTTGTATTCCTGGCACCTCTAGGTTTTACTTTCTCTGCTTTGCTTTGCCTTGCCTCAAACTGCTTTCTTTACTTTGCTCTACGTTTCCTGGCACTGCTGGGACTTTCCTTGTACCAGTTTGCACTGCTTTGCTTTGCCTTGCTCTGCTTTCCTCTTCATTTCTCTGCTCTCCTGTGCTGCGCTAGGCTTCCTTTGCAGACCGTCCCGACGATTTTGCCGATGAGGCTATCGGTATATTTCGGAACGCATAAACCCTCAGACACACAGCTGGGCCTCCCCGCAGCCTGGACACTGTCCCCTCGCAACTCGAGGGTGGGGGCAGCAGGCCTGGCCACCCGACATGGTCAGTTCTGTGGCCCCAGCCGTGTGGCCTGCCGCTAGGCGGTCCCCACTGCTATTCGTCTGGGGACGGCGTTGGGTGAGGTTTTCAACGACGGTAAGTAACTACATGATTCCCACAACTACATTGGATGGAAGCCAACAATAAATAAATAAATAAATAAATAAATAAAGATAAAACCAGGTAAAGCAAGACATGGTTCTTGCCCGCTGTCACGGCGGACTATGAGGTGTCAGGGAGGCCGGGGAGCGGGCGAGCAGGGTACAGCCACCGTCCGAGTCTGGCCGCCAGCTCTACCCGGCATGAGGGCCTTGCGGTCTTTGCCCCGCAGACACTGGGAACCGGCAGGAGGGCTGGCCGCCAGCTCCTTACATTTGCTTCGCTTCTCTTTCTTTTTCCTTGCTCTGCTTTGCTTTGCTCTGCTCTGCTCTTCCGGGCACACTTTTGGTTTTCCTTCTCTACTTTCCTCTGCTGTTCCTGCCCCTGCTGTGCTTTGCCTCAGATTGCTTTGCTTTGCTTTGTTTGCTTTGTCTTTCCTGGCAATGCTTTGCTTTTCCTCGTGCTACTTCGCTTTGCTTTGCTTTGCTTTGTCTTGCTCTGCTTTGCCTCCACTGGCCATGTTTTCTTTTGTTTTTCAGGCCACGCTTTCCTTTGTTTTGCTTTGCTTTGTATTCCTGCCACGGCTTTGCTTTACCTTCTCTGCTCTGCTTTGCTTTTCCTACCCCTGCTGTGCTTTGCCTCGCCTCAAACTGCTTTCTTTACTTTGCTCTACGTTTCCTGGCACTGCTGAGACTTTCCTTGTACCAGTTTGCACTGCTTTGCTTTGCCTTGCTCTGCGTTGCCTTTCCGGGCCATGCTTTTTCAGGCCACGCTTTCCTTTGTTTTGCTTCGCTTTGTATTCCTGCCACGGCTTTGCTTTACCTTCTCTGCTCTGCTTTGCTTTTCCTACGCCTGCTGTGCTTTGCCTTGCCTCCTCTAACTGCTTTCTTTCTTTTGCTCTACATTTCCTGGTACTGCTTTGCTTTTCCTTGTGCTACTTTCCTTTGCTTTGCTCTGCCTTGCACTGCTTTGCCTTTCCTGGACACGCTTTACTTTGCTTTTCCTGGCCCTGCTTTGCTTGGTCTTTTTTTTGCATTTTTTTTGTTTGTTTGTTTGTTTTTTTAATATAGTTACACATTCATTGCATTGCTTTGTTTTATTTTTGGACCTCTTTGCTTTGGTTTTCCTGGCCGCGCTTTGCTTTGCCTGGCCCTGCTTGTCATTTCTTTTCCTTATGCCGCATTCTTTTCCCTAGCAGGGCTTTGCTTTGCCTTGCTCGGCTTTGCCTCCACTGGCCATGTTTTCTTTTGCTTTTCAGGCCACGCTTTCCTTTGTTTTGCTTTGCTTTGTATTCCTGCCACGGCTTTGCTTTACCTTCTCTGCTCCGCTTTGCTTTTCCTACCCCTGCTCTGCTTTGCCTTGCCTCCAACTGCTTTCTTTACTTTGCTCTACGTTTCCTGGCACTGCTGGGACTTTCCTTGTACAAGTTTGCACTGCTTTGCTTTGCCTTGCTCTGCGTTGCCTTTCCTGGCCATGCTTTTTCCGGCCACGCTTTCCTTTGTCTTGCTTCGCTTCGTATTCCTGGCACCTCTTGGTTTTACCTTCTCTGCTCTGCTCTGCTTGTCCTACCGCTGATGTGCTTTGCCTCGCCTCAAACTGCTTTCTTTACTTTGCTCTACGTTTCCTGGCACTGCTGGGACTTTCCTTGTACAAGTTTGCACTGCTTTGCTTTGCCTTGCTCTGCGTTGCCTTTCCTGGCCATGCTTTTTCCGGCCACGCTTTCCTTTGTCTTGCTTCGCTTCGTATTCCTGGCACCTCTTGGTTTTACTTTCCCTGCTCTGCTCTGCTTTTCCTACCCCTGCTCTGCTTTGCCTTGCCTCAAACTGCTTTCGTTACTTTGCTATACGTTTCCTGGCCCTGCTGGGACTTTCCTTGTACAAGTTTGCACTGCTTTGCTTTGCCTTGCACTGCTTTGCCTCCACTGGCCATGTTTTCTTTTGCTTTTTCAGGCCACGCTTTCCTTTGTCTTGCTTCACTTCGCTTTGTATTCCTGGCACCTCTAGGTTTTACTTTCTCTGTTCTGCTTTGCCTTGCCTCAAACTGTTTTCTTTACGTTGCTCTACGTTTCCTGGCCCTGCTGGGACTTTCCTTGTACGAGTTTGCACTGCTTTGCTTTGCCTTGCTCTGCGTTGCCTTTCCTGGCCATGCTTTTTCAGGCCACGCTTTCCTTTGTCTTGCTTCGCTTCGTATTCCTGGCACCTCTTGGTTTTACCTTCTCTGCTCTGCTCTGCTTGTCCTACCGCTGATGTGCTTTGCCTCGCCTCAAACTGCTTTCTTTACTTTGCTCTACGTTTCCTGGCACTGCTGGGACTTTCCTTGTACAAGTTTGCACTGCTTTGCTTTGCCTTGCTCTGCGTTGCCTTTCCTGGCCATGCTTTTTCCGGCCACGCTTTCCTTTGTCTTGCTTCGCTTCGTATTCCTGGCACCTCTTGGTTTTACTTTCCCTGCTCTGCTCTGCTTTTCCTACCCCTGCTCTGCTTTGCCTTGCCTCAAACTGCTTTCGTTACTTTGCTATACGTTTCCTGGCACTGCTGGGACTTTCCTTGTACAAGTTTGCACTGCTTTGCTTTGCCTTGCACTGCTTTGCCTCCACTGGCCATGTTTTCTTTTGCTTTTTCAGGCCACGCTTTCCTTTGTCTTGCTTCACTTCGCTTTGTATTCCTGGCACCTCTAGGTTTTACTTTCTCTGTTCTGCTTTGCCTTGCCTCAAACTGTTTTCTTTACGTTGCTCTACGTTTCCTGGCCCTGCTGGGACTTTCCTTGTACGAGTTTGCACTGCTTTGCTTTGCCTTGCTCTGCGTTGCCTTTCCTGGCCATGCTTTTTCAGGCCACGCTTTCCTTTGTCTTGCTTCGCTTTGTATTCCTGGCGCCTCTTGGTTTTACTTTCTCTGCTCTGCTTTTCCTACCCCTGCTGTGCTTTGCCTTGCCTCAAACTGCTTTCGTTACTTTGCTCTACGTTTCCTGGCCCTGCTGGGACTTTCCTTGTACAAGTTTGCACTGCTTTGCTTTGCCTTGCACTGCTTTGCCTCCACTAGCCATGTTTTCTTTTGCTTTTTCAGGCCACGCTTTCCTTTGTCTTGCTTCGCTTCGCTTTGTATTCCTGGCAACTCTAGGCTTTACTTTCTCTGCTCTGCTTTGCCTTGCCTCCAACTGCTTTCTTTACTTTGCTCTACGTTTCCTGGCACTGCTGGGACTTTCCTTGTACCAGTTTGCACTGCTTTGCTTTGCCTTGCTCTGCTTTCCTCTTCATTTCTCTGCTCTCCTGTGCTGCGCTAGGCTTCCTTTGCAGACCGTCCCGACGATTTTGCCGATGAGGCTATGGGTATATTTCGGAACGCATAAACCCTCAGACACACAGCTGGGCCTCCCCGCAGCCCGGACACTGTCCCCTCGCAACTCGAGGGTGGGGGCAGCAGGCCCGGCCACCCGACATGGTCAGTTCTGTGGCCCCAGCCGTGTGGCCTGCCGCTAGGCGGGCCCCACTGCTATTCGTCTGGGGACGGCGTTGGGTGAGGTTTTCAACGACGGTAAGTAACTACATGATTCCCACAACTACATTGGATGGAAGCCAACAATAAATAAATAAATAAATAAATAAATAAAGATAAAACCAGGTAAAGCAAGACATGGTTCTTGCCCGCTGTCACGGCGGACTATGAGGTGTCAGGGAGGCCGGGGAGCGGGCGAGCAGGGTACAGCCACCGTCCGAGTCTGGCCGCCAGCTCTACCCGGCATGAGGGCCTTGCGGTCTTTGCCCCGCAGACACTGGGAACCAGCAGGAGGGCTGGCCGCCAGCTTCTTACATTTGCTTCGCTTCTCTTTCTTTTTCCTTGCTCTGCTTTGCTTTGCTCTGCTCTGCTCTTCCGGGCACACTTTTGGTTTTCCTTCTCTACTTTCCTCTGCTGTTCCTGCCCCTGCTGTGCTTTGCCTCAGATTGCTTTGCTTTGCTTTGTTTGCTTTGTCTTTCCTGGCAATGCTTTGCTTTTCCTCGTGCTACTTCGCTTTGCTTTGCTTTGCTTTGCCTTCCTCTGCTTTACCTCCACTGGCCATGTTTTCTTTTGCTTTTTCAGGCCATGCTTTCCTTTGTTTTGCTTTGCTTTGTATTCCTGCCACGGCTTTGCTTTACCTTCTCTGCTCTGCTTTGCTTTTCCTACCCCTGCTGTGCTTTGCCTTGCCTCAAACTGCTTTCGTTACTTTGCTCTACGTTTCCTGGCACTGCTGGGACTTTCCTTGTTCGAGTTTGCACTGCTTTGCTTTGCCTTGCTCTGCGTTGCCTTTCCTGGCCATGCTTTTTCAGGCCATGCTTTCCTTTGTTTTCCTTTGCTTCGTATTCTTGGCACCTCTTGGTTTTACCTTCTCTGCTCTGCTTTGCTTTTCCTACCCCTGCTGTGCTTTGCCTTGCCTCAAACTGCTTTCTTTACTTTGCTCTACATTTCCTGGCACTGCTGGGACTTTCCTTGTACGAGTTTGCACTGCTTTGCTTTGCCTTGCTCTGCTTTGCCTCCACTGGCCATGTTTTCTTTTGCTTTTTCAGGCCATGCTTTCCTTTGTCTTGCTTCGCTTCGCTTTGTATTCCTGGCACCTCTAGGTTTTACTTTCTCTGCTCTGCTTTGCCTTGCCTCCAACTGCTTTCGTTACTTTCCTCTACCTTTCCTGGCCCTGCTGGGACTTTCCTTGTACGAGTTTGCACTGCTTTGCTTTGCCTTGCTCTGCTTTGCCTTTCCTGGCCGTGCTTTTTCCAGCCACACTTTCCTTTGTTTTGCTTTGCTTTTTATTCCAGGCACCTCTTGGTTTTACTTTCTCTGCTCTGCTCTGTTTTTCCTACCCCTGCTGTGCTTTGCCTTGCCTCCTCAAACTGCTTTCTTTCTTTTGCTCTACATTTCCTGGCCCTGCTTTGCTTTTCCTTGTGCTACTTTCCTTTGCTTTGCTCTGCCTTGCACCGCTTTGCCTTTCCTGGACACGCTTTTCTTTGCTTTTCCTGGCCCTGCTTTGCTTGGTCTTTTTTTTGCGTTTTTTTGTTTTGTTTGCTTGTTTGTTTGTTTGTTTAATTTTAATATAGATACATTTTCATTGCATTGCTTTGTTTTATTTTTGGACCTTTTTGCTTTGGTCTTCCTGGCCGCGCTTTGCTTTTCCTGACCCTGCTTTTTCAGGCCATGCTTTCCTTTGTCTTGCTTCACTTCGCTTTGTATTCCTGGCACCTCTTGGTTTTACTTTCTCTGCTCTGCTTTGCCTCGCCTCAAACTGCTTTCGTTACTTTGCTCTACGTTTCCTGGCCCTGCTGGGACTTTCCTTGTACGAGTTTGCACTGCTTTGCTTTGCATTGCTCTGCTTTGCCTTTCCTGGCCATGCTTTTTCAGGCCATGCTTTCCTTTGTTTTCCTTTGCTTCGTATTCCTGCCACGGCTTTGCTTTACCTTCTCTGCTCTGCTTTGCTTTTCCTACCCCTGCTGTGCTTTGTCTCACCTCAAACTGCTTTCTTTACTTTGCTCTACGTTTCCCGGCCCTGCTGGGACTTTCCTTGTACGAGTTTGCACTGCTTCGCTTTGCCTTGCTCTGCGTTGTCTTTCCGGGCCATGCTTTTTCAGGCCATGCTTTCCTCTGTTTTGCTTTGCTTTGTATTCCTGGCACTGCTTTGCTTTTCCTTCTCTACGTTGCTTTCTTTTCCTACCCCTGCTGTGCTTTGCCTTGCCTCCTCAAACTGCTTTCTTTCTTTTGCTCTACATTTCCTGGCCCTGCTTTGCTTTTCCTTGTGCTACTTTCCTTTGCTTTGCTCTGCCTTGCACCGCTTTGCCTTTCCTGGACACGCTTTTCTTTGCTTTTCCTGGCCCTGCTTTGCTTGGTCTTTTTTTTGCGTTTTTTTGTTTTGTTTGTTTGTTTGTTTGTTTGTTTTATTTTAATATAGATACATTTTCATTGCATTGCTTTGTTTTATTTTTGGACCTTTTTGCTTTGGTCTTCCTGGCCGCGCTTTGCTTTTCCTGGCCATGCTTTTTCAGGCCATGCTTTCCTTTGTCTTGCTTCACTTCGCTTTGTATTCCTGGCACCTCTTGGTTTTACTTTCTCTGCTCTGCTTTGCCTCGCCTCAAACTGCTTTCGTTACTTTGCTCTACGTTTCCTGGCCCTGCTGGGACTTTCCTTGTACGAGTTTGCACTGCTTTGCTTTGCCTTGCTCTGCTTTGCCTTTCCTGGCCATGCTTTTTCAGGCCATGCTTTCCTTTGTTTTCCTTTGCTTCGTATTCCTGCCACGGCTTTGCTTTACCTTCTCTGCTCTGCTTTGCTTTTCCTACCCCTGCTGTGCTTTGCCTTGCCTCAAACTGCTTTCTTTACTTTGCTCTACGTTTCCTGGCACTGCTGGGACTTTCCTTGTACGAGTTTGCACTGCTTCGCTTTGCCTTGCTCTGCGTTGCCTTTCCGGGCCATGCTTTTTCAGGCCATGCTTTCCTTTGTTTTGCTTTGCTTTGTATTCCTGGCACTGCTTTGCTTTTCCTTCTCTACGTTGCTTTCTTTTCCTACCCCTGCTGTGCTTTGCCTTGCCTCCTCAAACTGCTTTCTTTCTTTTGCTCTACATTTCCTAGCACTGCTTTGCTTTTCCTTGTGCTACTTTCCTTTGCTTTGCTCTGCCTTGCACTGCTTTGCCTTTCCTGGACACGCTTTACTTTGCTTTTCCTGGCCCTGCTTTGCTTGTTGGTTTTTTTTGCCTTTTATTTTATTTTATTTTATTTTTTCTACTTTAGATACATATTCATTGCATTGCTTTGTTTTATTTTTGGACCTTTTGGCTTTGGTTTTCCTCGCCGCGCTTTGCTTTTCCTGGCCATGCTTTTTCCGGCCACGCTTTCCTTTGTTTTCCTTTGCTTCGTATACTTGCCACGGCTTTGCTTTACCTTCTCTGCTCTGCTTTGCTTTTCCTACCCCTGCTGTGCTTTGTCTTGCCTCCTCAAACTGCTTTCTTTACTTTGCTCTATGTTTCCTGGCACTGCTGGGACTTTCCTTGTACAAGTTTGCACTGCTTCGCTTTGCCTTGCTCTGCGTTGCCTTTCCTGGCCATGCTTTTTCAGGCCACGCTTTCCTTTGTCTTGCTTCGCTTTGTATTCCTGGTGCCTCTTGGTTTTACTTTCTCTGCTCTGCTTGTCCTACCCCTGCTGTGCTTTGCCTTGCCTCAAACTGCTTTCGTTACTTTGCTCTACGTTTCCTGGCCCTGCTGGGACTTTCCTTGTACAAGTTTGAACTGCTTTGCTTTGCCTTGCACTGCTTTGCCTCCACTGGCCATGTTTTCTTTTGCTTTATCAGGCCATGCTTTCCTTTGTCTTGCTTCGCTTCGCTTTGTATTCCTGGCACCTCTAGGCTTTACTTTCTCTGCTCTGCTTTGCCTTGCCTCCAACTGCTTTCTTTACTTTGCTCTACGTTTCCTGGCACTGCTGGGACTTTCCTTGTACGAGTTTGCACTGCTTTGCTTTGCCTTGCTCTGCGTTGCCTTTCCTGGCCATATTTTTTCAGGACATGCTTTCCTTTGTTTTGCTTCGCTTTGTATTCCTGCCATGGCTTTGCTTTACCTTCTCTGCTCTGCTTTGCTTTTCCTACGCCTGCTGTGCTTTGCCTTGCCTCCTCTAACTGCTTTCTTTCTTTTGCTCTACATTTCCTGGTACTGCTTTGCTTTTCCTTGTGCTACTTTCCTTTGCTTTGCTCTGCCTTGCACTGCTTTGCCTTTCCTGGACACGCTTTACTTTGCTTTTCCTGGCCCTGCTTTGCTTGGTCTTTTTTTTGCATTTTTTTTGTTTGTTTGTTTGTTTTTTTAATATAGTTACACATTCATTGCATTGCTTTGTTTTATTTTTGGACCTCTTTGCTTTGGTTTTCCTGGCCGCGCTTTGCTTTGCCTGGCCCTGCTTGTCATTTCTTTTCCTTATGCCGCATTCTTTTCCCTAGCAGGGCTTTGCTTTGCCTTGCTCGGCTTTGCCTCCACTGGCCATGTTTTCTTTTGCTTTTCAGGCCACGCTTTCCTTTGTTTTGCTTTGCTTTGTATTCCTGCCACGGCTTTGCTTTACCTTCTCTGCTCCGCTTTGCTTTTCCTACCCCTGCTCTGCTTTGCCTTGCCTCCAACTGCTTTCTTTACTTTGCTCTACGTTTCCTGCAACTGCTGGGACTTTCCTTGTACAAGTTTGCACTGCTTTGCTTTGCCTTGCTCTGCGTTGCCTTTCCTGGCCATGCTTTTTCGGGCCACGCTTTCCTTTGTCTTGCTTCGCTTCGTATTCCTGGCACCTCTTGGTTTTACTTTCCCTGCTCTGCTCTGCTTTTCCTACCCCTGCTCTGCTTTGCCTTGCCTCAAACTGCTTTCGTTACTTTGCTATACGTTTCCTGGCCCTGCTGGGACTTTCCTTGTACAAGTTTGCACTGCTTTGCTTTGCCTTGCACTGCTTTGCCTCCACTGGCCATGTTTTCTTTTGCTTTTTCAGGCCACGCTTTCCTTTGTCTTGCTTCACTTCGCTTTGTATTCCTGGCACCTCTAGGTTTTACTTTCTCTGTTCTGCTTTGCCTTGCCTCAAACTGTTTTCTTTACGTTGCTCTACGTTTCCTGGCCCTGCTGGGACTTTCCTTGTACGAGTTTGCACTGCTTTGCTTTGCCTTGCTCTGCGTTGCCTTTCCTGGCCATGCTTTTTCAGGCCACGCTTTCCTTTGTCTTGCTTCGCTTTGTATTCCTGGCGCCTCTTGGTTTTACTTTCTCTGCTCTGCTTTTCCTACCCCTGCTGTGCTTTGCCTTGCCTCAAACTGCTTTCGTTACTTTGCTCTACGTTTCCTGGCCCTGCTGGGACTTTCCTTGTACAAGTTTGCACTGCTTTGCTTTGCCTTGCACTGCTTTGCCTCCACTGGCCATGTTTTCTTTTGCTTTTTCAGGCCACGCTTTCCTTTGTCTTGCTTTGCTTCGCTTTGTATTCCTGGCACCTCTAGGCTTTACTTTCTCTGCTCTGCTTTGCCTTGCCTCTCTGCTTTGCCTTGCCTCCAACTGCTTTCTTTACTTTGCTCTACGTTTCCTGGCACTGCTGGGACTTTCCTTGTACCAGTTTGCACTGCTTTGCTTTGCCTTGCTCTGCTTTCCTCTTCATTTCTCTGCTCTCCTGTGCTGCGCTAGGCTTCCTTTGCAGACCGTCCCGACGATTTTGCCGATGAGGCTATCGGTATATTTCGGAACGCATAAACCCTCAGACACACAGCTGGGCTTCCCCGCAGCCCGGACACTGTCCCCTCGCAACTCGAGGGTGGGGGCAGCAGGCCCGGCCACCCGACATGGTCAGTTCTGTGGCTCCAGCCGTGTGGCCTGCCGCTAGGCGGGCCCCACTGCTATTCGTCTGGGGACGGCGTTGGGTGAGGTTTTCAACGACGGTAAGTAACTACATGATTCCCACAACTACATTGGATGGAAGCCAACAATAAATAAGTAAATAAATAAAGATAAAACCAGGTAAAGCAAGACATGGTTCTTGCCCGCTGTCACGGCGGACTATGAGGTGTCAGGGAGGCCGGGGAGCGGGCGAGCAGGGTACAGCCACCGTCCGAGTCTGGCCGCCAGCTCTACCCGGCATGAGGGCCTTGCGGTCTTTGCCCCGCAGACACTGGGAACCGGCAGGAGGGCTGGCCTCCAGCTCCTTACATTTGCTTCGCTTCTCTTTCTTTTTCCTTGCTCTGCTTTGCTTTGCTCTGCTCTGCTCTTCCGGGCACACTTTTGGTTTTCCTTCTCTACTTTCCTCTGCTGTTCCTGCCCCTGCTCTGCTTTGCCTCAGATTGCTTTGCTTTGCTTTGTTTGCTTTGTCTTTCCTGGCAATGCTTTGCTTTTCCTCGTGCTACTTCACTTTGCTTTGCTTTGCTTTGTCTTGCTCGGCTTTGCCTCCACTGGCCATGTTTTCTTTTGCTTTTCAGGCCACGCTTTCCTTTGTTTTGCTTTGCTTTGTATTCCTGCCACGGCTTTGCTTTACCTTCTCTGCTCTGCTTTGCTTTTCCTACCCCTGCTGTGCTTTGCCTCGCCTCAAACTGCTTTCTTTACTTTGCTCTACGTTTCCTGGCACTGCTGAGACTTTCCTTGTACCAGTTTGCACTGCTTTGCTTTGCCTTGCTCTGCGTTGCCTTTCCGGGCCATGCTTTTTCAGGCCACGCTTTCCTTTGTTTTGCTTCGCTTTGTATTCCTGCCACGGCTTTGCTTTACCTTCTCTGCTCTGCTTTGCTTTTCCTACGCCTGCTGTGCTTTGCCTTGCCTCCTCTAACTGCTTTCTTTCTTTTGCTCTACATTTCCTGGTACTGCTTTGCTTTTCCTTGTGCTACTTTCCTTTGCTTTGCTCTGCCTTGCACTGCTTTGCCTTTCCTGGACACGCTTTACTTTGCTTTTCCTGGCCCTGCTTTGCTTGGTCTTTTTTTTGCATTTTTTTTGTTTGTTTGTTTGTTTTTTTAATATAGTTACACATTCATTGCATTGCTTTGTTTTATTTTTGGACCTCTTTGCTTTGGTTTTCCTGGCCGCGCTTTGCTTTGCCTGGCCCTGCTTGTCATTTCTTTTCCTTATGCCGCATTCTTTTCCCTAGCAGGGCTTTGCTTTGCCTTGCTCGGCTTTGCCTCCACTGGCCATGTTTTCTTTTGCTTTTCAGGCCACGCTTTCCTTTGTTTTGCTTTGCTTTGTATTCCTGCCACGGCTTTGCTTTACCTTCTCTGCTCCGCTTTGCTTTTCCTACCCCTGCTCTGCTTTGCCTTGCCTCCAACTGCTTTCTTTACTTTGCTCTACGTTTCCTGGCAAAGCTGGGACTTTCCTTGTACCAGTTTGCACTGCTTTGCTTTGCCTTGCTCTGCGTTGCCTTTCCTGGCCATGCTTTTTCAGGCCACGCTTTCCTTTGTCTTGCTTCGCTTCATATTCCTGGCACCTCTTGGTTTTACCTTCTCTGCTCTGCTCTGCTTGTCCTACCGCTGATGTGCTTTGCCTCGCCTCAAACTGCTTTCTTTACTTTGCTCTACGTTTCCTGGCACTGCTGGGACTTTCCTTGTACAAGTTTGCACTGCTTTGCTTTGCCTTGCTCTGCGTTGCCTTTCCTGGCCATGCTTTTTCGGGCCATGCTTTCCTTTGTCTTGCTTCGCTTCGTATTCCTGGCACCTCTTGGTTTTACTTTCCCTGCTCTGCTCTGCTTTTCCTACCCCTGCTCTGCTTTGCCTTGCCTCAAACTGCTTTCGTTACTTTGCTATACGTTTCCTGGCCCTGCTGGGACTTTCCTTGTACAAGTTTGCACTGCTTCGCTTTGCCTTGCTCTGCTTTGCCTCCACTGGCCATGTTTTCTTTTGCTTTTTCAGGCCACGCTTTCCTTTGTTTTCCTTTGCTTTGTATACTTGCCACGGCTTTGCTTTACCTTCTCTGCTCTGCTTTGCTTTTCCTACTCCTGCTGTGCTTTGCCTCGCCTCAAACTGCTTTCTTTACTCTGCTCTACGTTTCCTGGCACTGCTGGGACTTTCCTTGTACCAGTTTGCACTGCTTTGCTTTGCCTTGCTCTGCTTTCCTCTTCATTTCTCTGCTCTCCTGTGCTGCGCTAGGCTTCCTTTGCAGACCGTCCCGACGATTTTGCCGATGAGGCTATCGGTATATTTCGGAACACATAAACCCTCAGACACACAGCTGGGCTTCCCCGCAGCCCGGACACTGTCCCCTCGCAACTCGAGGGTGGGGGCAGCAGGCCCGGCCACCCGACATGGTCAGTTCTGTGGCCCCAGCCGTGTGGCCTGCCGCTAGGCGGGCCCCACTGCTATTCGTCTGGGGACGGCGTTGGGTGAGGTTTTCAACGACGGTAAGTAACTACATGATTCCCACAACTACATTGGATGGAAGCCAACAATAAATAAATAAATAAATAAATAAATAAAGATAAAACCAGGTAAAGCAAGACATGGTTCTTGCCCGCTGTCACGGCGGACTATGAGGTGTCAGGGAGGCCGGGGAGCGGGCGAGCAGGGTACAGCCACCGTCCGAGCCTGGCCACCAGCTCTACCCGGCATGAGGGCCTTGCGGTCTTTGCCCCGCAGACACTGGGAACCGGCAGGAGGGCTGGCCGCCAGCTCCTTACATTTGCTTCGCTTCTCTTTCTTTTTCCTTGCTCTGCTTTGCTTTGCTCTGCTCTGCTCTTCCGGGCACACTTTTGGTTTTCCTTCTCTACTTTCCTCTGCTGTTCCTGCCCCTGCTGTGCTTTGCCTCAGATTGCTTTGCTTTGCTTTGTTTGCTTTGTCTTTCCTGGCAATGCTTTGCTTTTCCTCGTGCTACTTCGCTTTGCTTTGCTTTGCTTTGCCTTGCTCTGCTTTGCCTCCACTGGCCATGTTTTCTTTTGCTTTTTCAGGCCACGCATTCCTTTGTTTTGCTTTGCTTTGTATTCCTGCCACGGCTTTGCTTTACCTTCTCTGCTCCGCTTTGCTTTTCCTACCCCTGCTCTGCTTTGCCTTGCCTCCAACTGCTTTCTTTACTTTGCTCTACGTTTACTGGCACTGCTGGGACTTTCCTTGTACAAGTTTGCACTGCTTTGCTTTGCCTTGCTCTGCGTTGCCTTTCCTGGCCATGCTTTTTCCGGCCACGCTTTCCTTTGTCTTGCTTCGCTTCGTATTCCTGGCACCTCTTGGTTTTACCTTCTCTGCTCTGCTCTGCTTGTCCTACCGCTGATGTGCTTTGCCTCGCTTCCAACTGCTTTCTATACTTTGCTCTACGTTTCCTGGCACTGCTGGGACTTTCCTTGTACAAGTTTGCACTGCTTTGCTTTGCCTTGCACTGCTTTGCCTCCACTGGCCATGTTTTCTTTTGCTTTTTCAGGCCACGCTTTCCTTTGTCTTGCTTCACTTCGCTTTGTATTCCTGGCACCTCTAGGTTTTACTTTCTCTGTTCTGCTTTGCCTTGCCTCAAACTGTTTTCTTTACGTTGCTCTACGTTTCCTGGCCCTGCTGGGACTTTCCTTGTACGAGTTTGCACTGCTTTGCTTTGCCTTGCTCTGCTTTGCCTTTCCTGGCCGTGCTTTTTCCGGCCACGCTTTCCTTTGTCTTGCTTCGCTTTGTATTCCTGGCGCCTCTTGGTTTTACTTTCTCTGCTCTGCTCTGTTTTTCCTACCCCTGCTGTGCTTTGCCTTGCCTCCTCAAACTGCTTTCTTTCTTTTGCTCTACATTTCCTGGCCCTGCTTTGCTTTTCCTTGTGCTACTTTCCTTTGCTTTGCTCTGCCTTGCACCGCTTTGCCTTTCCTGGACACGCTTTTCTTTGCTTTTCCTGGCCCTGCTTTGCTTGGTCTTTTTTTTGCGTTTTTTTGTTTTGTTTGTTTGTTTGTTTTTCTGTTTGTTTTATTTTAATATAGATACATTTTCATTGCATTGCTTTGTTTTATTTTTGGACCTTTTTGCTTTGGTCTTCCTGGCCGCGCTTTGCTTTTCCTGGCCATGCTTTTTCAGGCCATGCTTTCCTTTGTCTTGCTTCGCTTCGCTTTGTATTCCTGGCACCTCTTGGTTTTACTTTCTCTGCTCTGCTTTGCCTCGCCTCAAACTGCTTTCGTTACTTTGCTTTACGTTTCCTGGCCCTGCTGGGACTTTCCTTGTACGAGTTTGCACTGCTTTGCTTTGCCTTGCTCTGCTTTGCCTTTCCTGGCCATGCTTTTTCAGGCCATGCTTTCCTTTGTTTTCCTTTGCTTCGTATTCCTGCCACGGCTTTGCTTTACCTTCTCTGCTCTGCTTTGCTTTTCCTACCCCTGCTGTGCTTTGTCTCACCTCAAACTGCTTTCTTTACTTTGCTCTACGTTTCCTGGCACTGCTGGGACTTTCCTTGTACGAGTTTGCACTGCTTCGCTTTGCCTTGCTCTGCGTTGCCTTTCCGGGCCATGCTTTTTCAGGCCACGCTTTCCTTTGTTTTGCTTTGCTTTGTATTCCTGGCACTGCTTTGCTTTTCCTTCTCTATGTTGCTTTCTTTTCCTACCCCTGCTGTGCTTTGCCCTGCCTCCTCAAACTGCTTTCTTTCTTTTGCTCTACATTTCCTGGCACTGCTTTGCTTTTCCTTGTGCTACTTTCCTTTGCTTTGCTCTGCCTTGCACTGCTTTGCCTTTCCTGGACACGCTTTACTTTGCTTTTCCTGGCCCTGCTTTGCTTGTTGGTTTTTTTTGCCTTTTATTTTATTTTATTTTTTTTACTTTAGATACATATTCATTGCATTGCTTTGTTTTATTTTTGGACCTTTTGGCTTTGGTTTTCCTCGCCGCGCTTTGCTTTTCCTGGCCATGCTTTTTCAGGCCACGCTTTCCTTTGTTTTCCTTTGCTTCGTATACTTGCCACGGCTTTGCTTTACCTTCTCTGCTCTGCTTTGCTTTTCCTACCCCTGCTGTGCTTTGTCTTGCCTCCTCAAACTGCTTTCTTTACTTTGCTCTACGTTTCCTGGCACTGCTGGGACTTTCCTTGTACGAGTTTGCACTGCTTCGCTTTGCCTTGCTCTGCGTTGCCTTTCCGGGCCATGCTTTATCAGGCCACGCTTTCCTTTGTCTTGCTTCGCTTCGCTTTGTATTCCTGGCACCTCTAGGCTTTACTTTCTCTGCTCTGCTTTGCCTTGCCTCCAACTGCTTTCTTTACTTTGCTCTATGTTTCCTGGCACTGCTGGGACTTTCCTTGTACAAGTTTGCACTGCTTCGCTTTGCCTTGCTCTGCGTTGCCTTTCCTGGCCATGCTTTTTCAGGCCACGCTTTCCTTTGTCTTGCTTCGCTTTGTATTCCTGGCACCTCTTGGTTTTACTTTCTCTGCTCTGCTTGTCCTACCCCTGCTGTGCTTTGCCTTGCCTCCAACTGCTTTCGTTACTTTGCTATACGTTTCCTGGCACTGCTGGGACTTTCCTTGTACAAGTTTGCACTGCTTTGCTTTGCACTGCTTCGCTTTGCCTTGCTCTGCGTTGCCTTTCCTGACCATTCTTTTTCTGGCCGTGCTTTCCTTTGGTTTGCTTTGCTTTGTATTCCTGCCATGGCTTTGCTTTACTTTCTCTGCTCTGCTTTTCTTTGCTCTGCCTTGCACTGCTTTGCCTTTCCTGGACATGCTTTACTTTGCTTTTCCTGGCCCTGCTTTCCTTGGGTTTTTTTGTCCTTTTTTTTTTTTTTTTTTTTATAGGTACATATTCATTGCATTGCTTTGTTTTATTTTTGGACCTTTTTTGCTTTGCTTTTCTGTCCGCGCTTTGCTTTTTGAATATCCCACGCAGGTGACTGGGTGCTCTGGGGAGATCTTTGGCTGCCTCAGCAAATTGCTTGTGCAGCACGGGGAGGTGCTTTTGCGTACCAAGGATGTGATGGGTGTACCAGAGTGATGCTTGGGGATCCTGGGTATCTACCTCTCCTACCCCAGGGACAAGTTAGGGTACTCCACAGAGGTCTCTGCATGCTTCACAGAGGTGCTTTTTGAACGACCGAGATGCTGAAAGAACTTGCTTGGGAGCTCTGGACGGATGTCAAAGTACCTTGGGATGTGCTTGGGTTCCCTGGGGAGATGTTTCAATAATGCTGCAGTGGGGTGCCTGAGTGCTGTGGGGAGATGCGTGGGTTCTCCAGGAAGATGCTTGCGTTCTCGGGGGGTTATGCTTGTGTGCCTCAGGGAAATAGCCGTGTTCCTGGGGAAATGCTTTGCTGCTGCTGGGGAATCGTAGAATCATAGAATAGCCCGAGTTGGAAGGGACCCATAAGGATGATCAAGTCCAACCCCTGGCACCGCACAGGTCTACCCAAAATGCTTGGGTCCTTAAAAGGGTCATGTTTGGATGCCCTACAATGATGCTTGGGTGCTCCAGAGAGATGCCTGGCTGAGCCGGGCAGAACCTTGTGAGCTCAGGGTGATGTTGGGATCTCCTGGAAGGTGCTGGAATGCTCTTGGATGATGCCTCACAGGTAGAATGTAGTGCTTAGGTGTCCTGGGGAGATGCTTGTCTACTCCAACACAAGGCTTGTGTGCCCTGGGGAAAATCTCGGTGATTTCAAGAGGTGCTTATGTTCCTTGGCGAGAGGCTTGGGTGTCGTGGAGAGTGCTCCAGGAAGATGCTTGTATTCCCAAGGGAGACTGGTTCTTTCCCTAGGGAGGTTCATGTCTTCTCTAGGGAGGTGCCTGAATGCTCCTTGGACATGCTCGTGTACTCTGGGGAGCTGCTTGGGTACTCCTAGTACAATATGGTTGGGTGCTCTGGGGAGATGCTTGGGTGCTCCCAAGATGGGGAATGGTCTGGGGAATGTTTGGCTGCACCTTAGAGCACAAAAATCTATCCCCTAATCACACAAAGCTCTGCCCCAGGCACCCAAGCATCTCCCTGCAGCACAGAAGCACCTCCCTGCAATACCCAAGCACCTCATTGCACCTCACACAGGAACCTTCCCACCACAGTCCTACATCTGACTGGAGAACCCAAGCATCTCCCCAGGGCACCAAAACACCACCTGGGGCACACAAACATCCCACTGGACATGGGAAGCACCTCCCTTGGCACCCAAGAGCTTCTGAGGGCTGCACAAGTACCTACCAGGATCATTCAAGTATGTCCCCGTGCTCATGCACGCACCCCCCCAGGGGACACAGATACCAAAGAGCAGGAACTAAGCATCTCCCCACAGCACTCCAGCATCTCCCTGGAGCCAAGCATCACACAAAAAGCACCCAACCATCTCCCTGGAGCACCCAAAATCCTCCCTGGAGAAACACAGCTTTACCCTGGATCAAACTAGCCTCTCCCTTGGGCACACAACCACATCTCCTAGGGTACACAAGCATCCCCAAATAGCACTCAAGCATTTCTCTGGAGCCACCAAGAACCAGCCAGGATCACCAATCCATCTTCCTGAGACATCCAAAAAAATCTCTGCATCACCCAGCTGTCTTCTTGGAGAAACCAAGCATCTCCCTGCACACCCAGGGAGTATCTGGACACAGCAGCTAAGAAGCCTGGGGAGCACCCAGATTCTTCTTGCCATAGCCAAGAACTTCCATCGAGCAAGAAAGCAGCTCCTGAGTCCCGCGGGCACCTTCTCAGGCACCCAGGCATCATCTCTGCACTGGGATGAGCACACAAGCATCTCCTCCCCACATTGGTTCCTGGACCATTCAGGCTCGCACTGCACTTCAGCCCCTGCTCCATCACGTACTCACCTCCCTGTCCTGCCCTGCTCTGCCCTCTGCTGCCTGCTGCCAGGGGCTTCCATCCCGACTGGGGCCTGCCTGCAACCAGGGGCCTTTTATCCTGACTGGGCTGCCATGTCACGGCCCCACTGTGACGCCTGGATGACACAGCCACCGCTGCCCATTGTGACACCTGGGTGACACAGCCACCGCTGCCCTCCTGCCTACTGGGACACCACTCAGTATCTATTTCCTCGGACTCACAGGTTTGTCAGTGACAGTTAAATTTAAGATAATTTATCAGATTCACCCCCAGAAAAAAAATATTTCTGGCAACTTCCGTAAACCTCAACAAGACAACAAATGCCAAATCATTCTTGAAGTTTTAGTCTGAAGTGTTGGTGTTTATATTTCTTTGTGTTTTTCTTGTCAGTGTTTAGCATGCTTTTCCTTTCTTGTTCAAGTTTGAAGTTACACACGTATGCTTTCCTCTTTCTCTAGCTTGGAAAGTTCTCTTCTAAAAAGATCTTCTATTTCTAGCTGCTTTCTCTACTCTTCTGTTAAGAATCCTCATGGTTCATGTCTTGTCCTTGTCTCTATGTTTGCTTGGTCAGCTCTGTGTCTCAGCACTTGTGCTTATTACCATAGAATTGTCAAATCCTTTAGGCTGGAAAAGAGCTCTGAGGTCATCAAGTCCAAGCGCTAACCCAGCCCTGCCAAGTCTACCACTAAACCACGTCCCCAAGCACCACATCTACACGTCTTTTGCAGAGCTGCAGGGACGGTGATTCAACTCCTTCCCTGGGCAGCCTCTTCCAAGGACTCACAATCCTTTCAGGGAAGAATTTTTTCCTCATATCCACCCCATGCCTTCCTGGGTGAAACTTGAGGCCAATTCCTCTTCTCCTGTTGCTTGCTGCTTGGGAGAAAGGCCAACCCCCACGCTGCTACAACCTCTAAGAGGGAGTTGTGGAGAACAATAAGGTCTTGTGGAGTAATTGCTTAAAGTGACTAGGAAAATTAAACTAACATTCACATTTTAAAGAAACTGTAGAGCATTGAGGAGGCTTTCAGGGTATGCTATAGCAGCATTACCTGAGTGTTCCCTAGGCTTCCACCCTTACATGTTACCGCACTGGGGGAACCTGGTGTGCTGACTGTAAGGAACAGCACGGAGCATGGATTAGCATGGATTATAACCGCTCTTGCAAGTGACCTTCTTTTAAGCACAACAGTTTAAATGATCAGGTTACAGAGAAAACCCTTTCACTGAAAAATAGATTCAATAAGGACTTGTGGCTTACCAGTTTCGTTTCAAAACCCAAGTTGTTGGGTTTGATGGAAAAATGGTTGGTTTTGATGGTAAAAAGGTCGTCGGTTTTGATGGTAGGTTTAGTCTGAGTATTGAAGGCTTCCATCAGTAAGCTCTGCATCTGAAAGACAAAGGGAAGAAATGTCATTCCCTGTTGTGATACTCAACATGGAACTGTCTGGCTCAGTGGTTTTCTTTCTAAAGAGAGAAGTCACAACCCTGCACATGGCTTGATCTGCTCTCTGACTACAGGGCTGAACTGACTGTTGAAGGCAGCTTCCAAAGCCCTCCCATTAAACTGACTGCATTTCAGTTCCGTGCTAAAATTGGTCAACTGTACAGAATATTAGGACAAAGCTACCTGCTTTGATAGCAAATGGTAGACCTTAGGTAAGTTACATTCATTTGAAGGTTTGACTGGACGGCATCCTTGTTTTACTAGTGATCTTGTGGTCAAGCGGACCAAATCCTAGCCACAGAACAGAAGCGTTCAGAAACTGGCTAGAGAGAGCACTTATTAGAGAGAGCAGGAATTTAACTGCTTTAATTCTGCTCTTTCTCTCACGTATCTGGGATTTCCTTAAATCACAAATTATCACTAGCTATCCTTGTTAATTTATTCAAAGTAACATGAGTCCAGGTGAAAAGGCACACTCTAACAAGTCCTCAGTTGTTCCTAGTCTGCTCCTAGCTTACTTGAGAGGTTCAATACAGTTAAAAATAAATAAATAAATAAATAACCTGCTGAAGTAGCCTTTTTTCAGATTAGATTCCACCATTCAGAAAATCCTGCTTAAGAGACGTTTTTTCTTTTCTTTGAAAGACTGACCTTCCCCCACATGAAACTAATTAGTATCTTCAGGCTTGATGAAATACATGAATTTCTCAATTTACCAAAATTGCTTTGCACAGCCCTCCTATCCTGCTTATGTTTCAAGCAGCGTATCTAAGTGGGGTACTGTTGGGGTGCATCTCTTTCACTCATGTAGCCCAGTGATCCCAATGCCCTGGACTTGTGTAACGTGTGCAAGACATTTACTTTCTCCCTATACTTTTGACTGGTTTAGAAAAAGCGAGTTCGCCATCTGCTGGCCAGAGAATTCACCGAAGCCCAAAGAGCATTAGAGCAGACGCATTTTCTTCTGTGCTGTTCCTGATTTATCAGCTAGAAGAGACACTTACAGTTTAGTACAATCAGGATTCTTTTGACATTAGTAGCATAAAAAGTCTATTTTTGCAACACTAGTATTTGAAAGACCTCCGTTCAGTCCCTAATTTTGTTCTTGATAATGGGACAGATTGTATTAATGTTTGCAAGAATGTGTGAACAACCAGCCTCCCCTCCATGTCGTATTTTAAGATTAAAACTTGTGGTCGTCCCTGTCTCAAAATACAGACATGCTTTGCAACAATCGCACTCCCTCTTTAGCTTGAAGGAACTTGTCAGTGCCAGAATCTACTGACTATGGCAATTTACTTCATCATCCAAACCGGGCAGAATTTTTGAAAACCTCTTGCAAGATTTCACTTCTCCAAACATTATGTAGAAGACATTCAGCTGTAAAGCAAGAAGATGAAGTCCTTTGTTTCCTATGCCAGAATGACATTTTCAACACTGAACAGGATTGTCACCAACTGTTAACTGGTTGTTAAGTTGTGGCTAGGTATAAAATGTAGAAAATGTTTAAAAATAAAACTTGCCTATGGATAGTGAACTGTCTTCTTTGGGGATTACTTCAGTTACCTGTAAGAGGAAAACAGATGATTTGGGGGGGTTGTTTGTTTTTAAGAACGGGTGCAGTCTTGCCAGTAATTTAGCTGGTATTTTTCAAAGTGACCTCTTAGAAACTTTACAGCTCTGTTGAATCAACATGTCTCTAACCCTACAATTAAATAATGCTAAAAGATGCAGCAATTTATCTTCCTGCAAGTGCTTATTAAGATATCTGAGTAACTGCGACCGTGGCTTCATCACAGATATATATATATATATATTTAATACTACACACTTCTGCTCAGAAAGAAAATCACGGAAAATGTAAAATTTCATTTGAGATGTTGAATTTGTTGCAGTGTGAGATCTTCTTTATCACATGATTCTATTCTTAATTAAACCATATTATCTACTGAGAGACCAAGATTACGACAAGAACAGCACAGAGTTCAGCATGAAGCCAATCAGGAGCTCAAGTTTGTACTTATTTTTTTGTAAGGAGATGTACCAAGCTGGCTTTTTTATTGTTTCATCAGCACATTTCTAAGCCTATACGAGCAGGGAAAAAAAAAAAAAAAAAAAAACAACAAGTAGAACAATTGCAGGGCTCCTCAGTTTACAGCATGAGGTCGCTTTTTCCAGGTGAAAAGCGGAGCCATAAGTGGCAGTACACTAAAGCCCTGGCACGTTGAGATCCAAGAGGAGAGCTGTTTGGCCCTCCTTTTCACTCCTGGGAACCACATACCTCAAAACCCACAGACTACGGGATATATCTCAGAGAAATCTTGGGAAAGGAGAGCATGAAGAGCATGTTTGTAAATTTATTTCTCCCTGGGCTTCTTCTGCTTCTCCAAGAAATACTTGTTTGAATATAACTTTGGCAGCAGTACTTATGCTGTTTTGCACCCACCACATTTAAAACTCCTACAAAAAACTGAAAAGTTAGACTGAAAAGCATCTCTTTCCGTTCTACTTTGTAAAGCTGCATGTTTTCCTCATGCAAAACAACAGGGGAATGGAAGCTAGAAAAGGAAATGCTGAATGTAAAACAAAACAGACCAAACCTCAGCCCTCCAGGACAAAAGCCGATAACTAAGTCCTTTCTAACATGCTGATTAGGTTTCAAGAGGATACCGCTTTAAATAAGCGTAATTGTGTGTCCATAGGCAGAAGCTGAATAATGACAGGATGAATATCTATACTTAATTTTTTGTTACTGTCTTCCTGTAGCACACAGGGACTTGTTACGTTTAGGGAAAATGCTAACCTAATGGAGGGTTTAAACCATAAGCTAGTTTGTTATACCAAAATGACTGAGAGAACAAAGCATAAAGTGTTTTCAGATTTCTAGTACACCTTGATTGCTATCCATTAAACTTAAGACAGGTTAAACAAAGCACAGGAAATAAGAGAACTCCTAGTCCCACAACTGGCAAATTGTGCGCACACTTTCCGTTCCTGAGAAAATAATACACAAACCTGAAAAATGCATTTAACTGAGAAATGAAGACATCCCCGTCCTATTGGAAGACTAAGGTGACAGCTCTTGGGCTCAGTGATTTTCAGATAAGCTCCAGTCTTCAACTTGCAGACACCAGTGACAGCTCCTTTTTTCGGATTGAAAGGGAAAATGTTTCAACAACACATTGAAAACATACTTAAGGGACAAGAAACAAAATCAAGACTGCAGTGAGAAGGAAAACAGAAAAACAATACTGGGAAAAAAAAAAAAGAGAAAAGAGAAAAGACCTTGGTCTTTGTATCGACCAACGAGATAAGCCTTACACATTTTTAAGTTTATTTTTGACGATTGATTGATGCGTTACCAGATATTAAGTACTATTCAAGAGCAAATATTAACACTAGTAAGAATAAATCCGATCCACCAGCCCTTATTCAAAATACATCAATTTCTAATTTGGAGATAACGTCTCTCTGACAAGGAAGTAGAAAAGCTGTAAATACCGATATAGTTTCCTCTCCCGATGTTCCATATACATACCGACGCTGTTCCTACACCTACACTCTGAGCATAAATTTATGTTGACATGAGTATCGGGTGTTATTTCTGTTTGCCTTGAGAAACTCTCCTCCTGTCCACTGAAAAGTAAACTCAAGATTCCAGATCAGTTAAAACAGTTGCTAGCCCCCCATTCAGAGTTCTGCAGCAGCAGTGTTCAGATTTTTCAGCAGTCTCTTTACAAAATGACCACTTATAAGTGTACAAAAACACTTATCACCTAGCTTCTCAGTAGGTACACGTTTGGCCTCTCTTAAGCAGAGAGTCAATCACAGCTTAAGATTTTATACAAGATCCCATTTTCAAGTTTGGGATTATTTCAGAAAATCTTTTTGCCTAGAAACAGTACTACTAGTAACACTTTAACTGGTTTGCCAGCACAACCTTTTACCCTGTTAGAAATGATGTTGACTTCTACCTTCATGTAGCATACATAGTGTCCTGTGCGACAGTTGATTCCATGATGCACCAGCACCGCATATAAGGCATAGAGGAGTGGTTCTCCACTTGATTGAGACGTAGGCTCGGAGGTCCAAATATTCAGGATATTTTACCTCCTAAAGAGAGACCAAGAAGATAGAAAAATTATATCAGAGTACTTCGCAGACTAGCCAGAGAAAAACACTTCCAAAAAACAGAGACTGGAATTATATGAATATATCTCTTGATTCACTAAAAATAAGTCTTCCCATAAGCAACGTTTAATACTAGAAGTTGCAGACAACTGTTTCCTGATGAATTAGCCTTCTCAGAGGAAAGTTTATGCTTCTTGTCAAGCAGGAACTTTACTGATATTAAGAGAAAAATGAAAAAAAGAGAAAATGAAAATAAAAGCAGACCATTTCTCTATATTCTTAAGGTATATTCTTAATATACCTTGTTGATCTTTCCACCTGTGAAATCTGCAAATCTTTTCAGTGATATTGTGAGAACGTTGGAAGAACGGTGTACGGTAAATCTCTTGGATGCAGGAACCATCTTTTTACACCTTAAAAACAAGCAGAGACAAGTGTTTGAAAGCATCTTCTTTTTCGCCCCCAAAACAAACTCCTTTTAATGTCTCACGCATGCTTATGCTATTTGAATGATATTTACTTGCATCATATGTTTGGTTTTTTCTTTTCATAAACCCATGCACTGCATGTCACGTTTGTTAATACAGAGAAGAAGGTAAGTTTTACCAACAACTCAGAGCACAGCGGGAACAGGAATCTCTCATGAAAGCGTATTACCAGGGAGTTATAAAATATAAACAAAAAATATTAAAAATGAGTTATATATAAGACTAATAACAGTTATCAGCAATGGAAAAAGTACTGTACATGTGCAAGGCCTTTCCTTTTAAGCTCACAAAAAGACAGAAAATTCTGGCTTTAAGTGTGACTGAACCGATCACACCTCAAAGAGCACATTAAGGAAAGACCATGCAATTCAGATGTGAGGTGCTATTACAGTTCTTTCTCTTCCTCAGACATCACTTATGAGAATCCTGAATACGCTGCATGTTGCTTTCTAGGATCCGCAGGCCAAGACGAACCTGGGATTAAATTGCTTTAATAACCTATTGGACGCTCTTGATTCGACACCCTAATTTCCTTAGTATCCGACAACAAGAAGTGGATACTGCATTTTTCATTTAGAGGGGTCAGGCATGAATCCTACAGAACTGAGCCGGGCACTCTGTGCTTTTCTGAGGGGATGTTTGACTAACAGCTTGTTTTGCCAAACCATCTTATGCAAATGTTCAATTGTTTCTCACATACGTAGAAACATCTTACATATTGATCAGCACAGAGAGCGCCTGAACTCAATAGGCTTTCCCTGTGCACGGGTTAGGCTTAAGGGAGATCATTTCAGGCATTAGTCCACATCGACAGGTTTCACAGTTCAAGAGCTGTGCAAGACGCTGTTTAGTGAGCCAGCACAGGCTGCTAACATTCATTACCACGGAGCCAGCTCACATTCCCTGACACTCAATCTAACTTTGTTTCACAGTGAACGCTGGGACCTGCAGGAACCTGCTGCTGCCTTCCACTCCAAATCATTCTCCATAGCTCCTTGCTTCAGCTCACCACTACTACGAAATGAAGCAACAACAACAACAACAACAAAGCTGCGTCTCCTTATTTCTAAATGAAGTTAAAGGATAACTTACGCTCTAAGTCATGTAATATATAAAACTAATATCTAGTATTAAGACATAATTAGTAATGATCTTACTCGCTACATTTATAGCAATTCTCTCCATCCAGCTCTTCAGGTTTCACAAATAGTTCTAGAGCTCTGGTAACAGATGAAACCGCCTAGAGGAGCGAGAAAGAAGAGCGTAAAGTCACTGTAAATTCAAAATTCCAGAGACGCACTAGGAGTTTATAAGAGAACCTGACTAATACATACTTAAGCGATCTACTATGAGCACTGTCAAGAAGGAGGCAGAAAGAGCATGCTCAGCGTTTACCTCACCTGGAAGTCATTCTACTTTGAAACAAATCATTTTCCAGTAACGCAGACAGCATCTATAGTGTGCTTTGTCATCAATACTGGCAACAAATCCAGCAGTCTAACAATTAGATGTATATTGAGGTAGAACAACAAAGAAGTGTGACAGTATTATACTTTGTGCAGCAATAAAATTCTTTCCCCTTAAACCCAATGCAGACGTGGAGACTATTTACAGGGGTTCCACAGAAGGACAAAGTCCAATCCACTTTCTAACCACCACCAAGCTCTTATATTTTAACATTGTACGTGGTTTGGTTTTTTAAGTTAAACAAGTTTAATTTAGAAAGTTATACATGTACTTAAACATCATGAATTATATTTACAAAACCTCCTACCTTTACATCCAAAGTGATATCAAGAAATGCGTCATACGTATCCGAAACTGCTTTGCAATTCAAGCACTTCACTGGAAGCAAAATATAAATGCTTAACAACACGTGAAGGAGACTAACTGTCCACATTCAAGTTGTCGATAGATACTACTTCAGACAAACTACAGACTGCTTTACTACCGACAAAAGACACAGATCAGTTCTAAGGACAGGAATATTTTTAAAAGTACCTCTTGATCTTAGAAATCCTCCAAATATTTGATGAATGGTGGTGGTAGCTTGAGAAGATCTGTCCAATCTGGAAATAAATTATAATCAGACCTCAGAAGATTTAAGGCACACAGTTAACTCTTCAAAGAGTTTTATGAAAACCAAGGATGACCTAGACTTTCAGTTTTGATAGTAAATAAAGGCCTAAAAGGTGCTAGAGAACGTATAAAAGTGAATTTGTTTATGCTTACTTGGTGCTTCCATTCAAGCACACTTCCTGCATAGCATCAACAGTATAGCGCAAGAACTCGTGTGCGTCTTCTTGACTGCCAAAACGGAAATGTTGTCCTATTCCTAAATAAGAAGATGATAGTATTTACCTCATTTAAAAATGAAGTAATTCTCCTGTTTCTAAAATCTCTCTTCTTTATAGTGTTAAAACCATTTATACACATCAAATAATTATTTGAAGATTACAAGATGCTGAAAAAGAAACACATCTGAAGCCACTTACGACTGAGATTATTGATAACACGCGTAGGCTCGATGGCATCAACAGTGCAACGCAGGGCCTGGTTAATGTGAGTCTCCATCTTGCACATCATGCAAAAATCTTGTTCACGACCTGGAGTGAAAGAAGAAAGCATCCCAGTCTAGCGAAACAGACATAACTACAAACAAACATATAAGTAACATTTAAACTATAGATACAATATCCACTCTCCTTGTCCCAACAGCCTCCTAACATTTCATTTCACACAACTTTATAGAATAAAAATATCCATTAAGCCTGTATTCAAGTGCATTTTGTGATGAGAAATCTAAAAGACTACTGCAAAGTCACGTTTGTAAAGGCTGACAGGAATGTGAACTCCACAGGTTGCAAAATGTATGAGGAAAGAATATTTGACGTTGATGATACAGCATTAAGAGAATGTGGGTTATTTTCAGCACAGTGCTGTCAGGTGAGCTTCATGATACAGAGCTACGAGTCCTTTGGGAGAAAGGAAAAATTACAGTAATGTATGTAATAGTACTTCTGCCCTCCTTTTTTCAACAGGATTCTTAACTGAAACGATTTCTATATACAGGAAGAAAACAGTTAAATTTCTAGGTATCGATACAAAGATACCAGCCTAAAAAGCATACAGGTTTAGTACAACATTTACTTTATAGTACAACATTTTATTTAGGACAAAATCAGTCTAGATTTTAATTCAGTCCCACAAAAAAATCTAGTCGTGTTCATAACAGCTCATATTGCTTTCTAGGTTTTTTTTTTTTTTTTTTTTTTTTTAATTGGTTCAACAACAAACAGACCCTTTATTGTAGTGCATTATGGAACCTCGGCTGTGCAGACTAAAGACCTATGATGCCAACATCCTAAATTTTATTGCCTTTCTAGCAGCAGGAAGCCCAAATAGCCCAAATGCCAAATGTTCATTAAATGCATTACTGTCCAATGCACTTCATTATTCCCATGAAGCAAGAAAAGATCCTTTTAAAAAAACAAACAAACAAACAAACAAAAAAAACACATGGTGCATTAAACGCACTCCATATGCTATTCCGAGCCCGCTGCTAATACAATGCTCAAAGCCAGCTTCTACAGGTAAAATCAGGCAAGTAAGTTTGTCTCACAGAATCACTGCTGTTCTTTCACCTTCACAGCTATCCAACAGATTTAAAATACTGATAGAAAGTACTCACATGACTGGCTGTGCTCAAGAGAAAGCATGTAATTGGCAAGTGGGGGGGTGTAGGTCAAACACTGTAGAGTAGCATTAAGAAAACACGTGTTGCCAAGATTGTACAGGCCAACTCCAACACTTTGTGTTTCTTGCCAATCCATACGTATCTTCTCAGGTGGAAAAAGAATCCTTTGTGGCGGAGCAATTCCATCATTAACAACTGCAAGAAAGTTATATTTAAAAAGAGATTTTGTTTGTTTGTTTCTAAGAAAGGTATTAAGTATATATAGGTATAGTAAATATATAAAGTATATATAGGCATAGTAAAAATACTATTCTGCGGGAGCACCTAGAGGAACTAGCTACAATCCAAAACAGAAAAACTTATTGCAGAGACCTTTAATACCGCCATATTCAAATTGGCTGGTCAACACAACGTTTTGGGAAAAAAAAGTTTAGTCAACCATTTTAATTTTTTCCTTATTATATGCTTTTTTCCTTATTATAACTTCAACCACAAACTTAGACTTGAAATTATATGGTAATAAATGCAAGGACAATGTAAAAACAAATAACTAGGAATGACGGTACCCCTACAAATATCAGATCTTTTCCTGAGCAATCTTAGCATTCAAAAACCTGTGAATAATGGAACCTGTGAATAGCAACAATCAAACACTTTTCTTTGCAAAACAGAAAAGATATGGATGAATCTGTGCATTACAAAATGCTCCCCATATTTCTCTGTCGACTGTAAATATATCAAAATTAATTTCTGTAACGTCAGTCACTTCAGTTGCCTTAGGAGAATCGCTCTGGAAGTCTTTATTCACAGTAGTCCCGTTCTCTATCAGTGCAACAAGTAAGAACTGCACTTTCTACTTTTGTTTTGAAGAAAACAGAGGCAGGATAAAGCGCACACTTACTTAGATCTCTTTGGGCAAAAGGCTTAGATTTTTCAGAGGATCTACAATAAATAGCACCTCCACATCCTTGGGCCACAGAGACTTGGCTTGAATCTTCTGCAGGTGGTATCCGGCCCCAGTTTGCGGTGCGTGACATCAGTTTTTTAGTACTCGGTTTCTTGGATTTGCCAGACCGCCTTGAAGATGGCTTTTTAGACTTTGAAGATTTGGGCTTGTTAACTATGGTCATTGTTCTCATCTGCGGCAGAGACAAATGTTCTGGCTGACGTAAGAATACCAAGAAGCATTCCAAGAAGAAAAGAGTAGTAGAAGTCCTGTCACTTAATCTCAAAGAAATGGCCTTTAAGAACTAAATTGCTGGTATGAATGATTTAAAAGGAATCCCCAAACTAAACACACAAAGGAAAAATTTCCATCAAAACTCTATCAGTATTACTTTTAGCTTCTGCAGAACTAGTGGCTGATGCCATTTCTTTCACTTTCGTAGGATTTTAATCCATTACAACTCTGGAGTCTTTTTAATATAAAAATGCAAATGACATTCTCTGAGGGGAATCAGTTATTTATTGCATTTTTGGAGCTTTGCAATTATCTATTAATTATTACCTATTATCTAATAGATAATGGTTGCGATTTATATATAATTGTTGCTCACGCTAGTAATGGAGCACTATTACTTTACTGCCTGCGCTTTTCTGCTTCGTGTGCACAAAGGTACCTGCATTTCGCTGCTACTTTACTTCTGTCTTTCCAGGGCTCACCCTCTACCTCACTGTCTACTGCACCAGTCATGATGGCTTTGTTGTGATTCTATAATGAGCCTAGCTTTTGAATACACTTTTTCTGGGCGTCACTTTGTGATAGCAAGTTAATTTGTGAGGGCTTATCACCTATGACCTGCTTCTCAGTAGGTACACGTTTGGCCTCTGTTAAGCAGAGAGTCAATCACAGCTTAAGATTTTGTCCAAGATGCCATTCACGAAACTGAGTTTAACCTTGACAGAACTGAGTTTAACCTTTAAACCTGAAGCTCCGTTAAAGAATAAAGCAGCACCCAAGCCAGGAAATAGAAGTTAATCGTCACTTTACCCTGAAACGCACGTAAAGCCAGTGAGCTATTCTGTGCTGGCAGGATTGCTGCCGGGATGGCCGACGAGGCGGCGGGCACAGGGGGCCACAGGTCCTGCTCCCCGGGGCCACAGGTCCTGTCACAGGGGGCTGCCGGGGGTCTCCAGGCGCCGGGAACAGCGGCAACAGCAGGGACAGAGGGGACAGCAGCGACAGCAGCCGCCACCTCAGCCGAGGCCGTCTCCACAACTGCCACAACGGCCTCGGAACGCCGCCCAACTCGGAGCTCCAGCGTGACGCCTTTTCAACCTGGCCGCGGTGCTCACGGCTAAAAGCAGAGCGTTTCCTCCGGCGTGTCTTTACTGTCGGTGCCGGACCGGCCCTCACCCCGAGCTCTCCCTGCCGGGAGGGCTTTGCGGTTGGGGTTTCCCTCCCGCCGCCGCCGTGGGCAGGCCCCGCGCGCAAGCTGTCCGCGCTGGGGAGCGGCATGTCGCCCGCGGCGAGAGCCAGAGGGCGCAACACGAAAAAGCCCCGACACGAAAAAGCCCCGACGTGCGGGCGAGGCGGCGGGGAGACGGCTCTGAGGGAGCGGCCGCTTCGCCCCGCCGTCCTCCTCCCCTCCCGGGCCGCCCCGCCGAGACCCATGCGCCTCAGGTGCTGCCCTGAGAGGGCGCTCGGGCACTGGGACAGCTGCCCAGGGCAATGGTCATGGCACCGAGCCTGACGGGGGTCCAGAAGTGTTTGAACAATGCTCTCAGACATAGGCTCTGCTTTTGGGGTGGTCCTGTGTGGAGCCAGGAGTTGGACTCGCTCATTATTGTGAGCCCTTTCCACCTTGGGATGTTCTCTGATTCTAGGTCAGCAATCCATTATCTGATGAGAGGTGTGGAGTCATTCGAAGGGAAGAGAGACCAAAACACTTCTGGTTTCCAGAAGCGGGTATTTGGTAACCAAACCGATGATTCCTTTTCTTCTAGAGCAAGTAGCAGCAGGGATCCGCTTTACAATAGGCTGGCAACAAGGAAACAAAGAATTGCAAACAAGACGTAGGACTTGAGCAGCAGCTTGTATACATGCATCAACTTATAAATGAGCACACAGCTGAGCGATAATGCAAAAATTGGACAAACTAAGTGAAGACGTTAACTGTAAATTTTATAGGTACACACTTTACTATGACGTAAGAACTGGGCAAGACCTTTCAGGGAAAAGAGTTGTTGGCATGTAATTTGAAGTAAGCTTCAAATCCCAGAGGATGATTTTGTTGGAACTTTATTCAGCTGAAAACGTGGAAGCCTTGTTTCTGCTTGTGTTAGTTACAGCTCCAGTTTACTTTGGTTGGGAGGGAAGGCATTCCAGGCTAACGTGCTGTACCTGTTCCTTCAGCTCATTGTCCATAAACGGAGGAGCAAATGAAATTCTTTGAATCTCCATTAAACGCAGCACTACAAAGTGGAGTAGAGGGCGATCTAGCACTTAATTTTTCTGTAAGCAGAAAACCCAACAGAATCTCCACAACAGTTTTCAAATCTTGTCCTGCAGTAAATGACCAGCTGAGTGAAGCTTGCATTTAGAGTATGTGCTCCTACATTAGATGGAAATAGCTTTTCCTCTTCAGAAGTGCAACTGAGTGGTGAACTGGCAGCTACGTAGGGAACTAGTTGTGCCAAAGGGTTTGTGTTGAACGCACAGAAAAATATGCAGGTCCCAACAGTAAAGGATTGTCTGTAGGCATCACACTGAGTACAGATGTTATCCGCAGGTTCGTGCCCAGTGCACCGCGCCAATTATTCACCCAGAGTTGGAATGCACACCAAGGTCTTTTAATTACATAATTAATTACAGAACTCTGCAGAGTCAGGTACTTGGCTATCTTTCGCAAAGCAAGCACACCTCTGACTCGAATCACCGTCATTCATACACAGGAAATTTGTGAAAACTCTCTCTTTGGCTCCTTTTGATTGGTTATTACAGCTCACCTAACCTATCTCTACTGAGCTTGCGCATTACAGAGGAACACCGGGGGGGAGGGGGTACAGGAGGAGGGGGACACACACCGAATCCCACATTAGCAAGGATTAGCATTTTGACAGGTGTGATTTCTAATGTGTTAACCCTTAATGACCCTTAATGAGCAAAAGGTTACTATAGGTCAGTCTGGAGCTGGTTTTCTCCTTCTTGTTTTTTCCCTTTTATCCCTTCTCTTCCTTGCTTCTCCTTGTGGAGTAATTGCCTTAAATGACTAGGCATTATAAGCACCCCTCCATCCCAAAAGCTACCCGCCTCCAAGGTGCAACCACCCCTCACTGAGCACATCCTCTGAATTTCTCGGAGCCTGTACCTTTAAACGCAAGCGAGGTAATTTCTACCAATCACAACCAAGATACGCATGACTGGAGTCACTCAAGCTCCACCTAAAAGATAGAAAATAATATCAATTGGCTTAAGAGAAAGGGAATGTTGGGGGAGATACTGTCACGAAGGATACCTTCTGACATCAGTCGACAGGCTGAGCCTCTCATCCCCCCCCCCCCCCGCCCACTGGGATGCTGCGAGGTAAGATCTGAACGCTTGGTTATGCCAGGCGTCTCCACGGAAACTTAGAAATCTCTAGCGTCTTTATGCTTTTTAACGTCTTAATACCTAGGCCGTGTACCTGTGCATTTCATGCATGCTAGCTTGCTTTTGCAGACAGTGAATTTATCACTGGCAATCCAAAGGACCTGTGTATCTGTTGCCGTAATAAACTGCACTTAATTGCATTGTTCCTGGCCGTGACAGTTCTCCTTGAACGCGACTAGAGCGAGGGCGTGCTGCGTTGGTGGTGGATCCGTGGCCGTGATAGTTCAGTACCCTGAAGCCGACCGCACCCGTAACGGTCAATCGGCTACACCCCTTAATGCGACACTACTAAAGGAAGAAGATGACAGGGCTTGCACGCATCGCATTAGGCTTTGCATGTGAAAACACCCCCAAATAATTTCACATGCATTTAACGTTTTTAAAGGGAAAAAACCAGGAAGGTGTAGTCCTTCTGTAAGCTACAGCTCTTGATAGTTAAGGCATCAGCATTCATTCCTTTGCTTGACAACAAACTATGAACATACAGAAGAGTTAAATATTTTCATTGCATTCTTAAAGGCGATTTTTCAGACTTGTGCTTCAGTTGTTGGAGTTGAAGAAATCGGTAGACGCCCTTACTTTTACGTTAAGACCAAAATCTTTATCTAAGATTGTGTTATCTAACACAACTATACTCCCACCCCCACATGCTTTTTGGAACTTCTGAAAGATCTTTCTGCAGTCCCACTCTGATGGTCTTTCAGTAACATACAAACTGCCATGGCAGATTCTGTTACGGTGCTTTTCTATTGACAGTGTGCATAACACTCAAGGTAAAGCCCCTCATTTTGCAGTGGGGACATAAAGTGTTTCTTTGGACGCTGCTGCTTCTGTTAGTACTCATTTTTTCAGAAACTTGTTGAACCTGAGCTGTGCCTACCGCACCAACGAATGCTTTCATGACACAGTATTTTGTCAAAGCAGTTTTGCTTCTTGGAGCTACAGAAGCAGCTCTGGCTACATGATAGGGAACTGTGCTGCACTGGCAAAAACAGACTTACTTACAGACTTAACACCACTTGCTAACTTGATCTATTTCAAATCTCATTTTAACTTTAAAGAGCAATCAGTTTTGCGGTTCCTGTCTTACTAAGTTGCCTTGTTTTGCATGGAAGGTCAGCCTGTGAATGTTTTGCTTTATTGCATGCTTCAAAAAAAGGCTGAGAGGAAGAGACTGGAGGAACCTTTTCTATTCTATAGACTTTCCCCCACGAATGTGGAATTGCAGGCTACTTGGATGAATGTTCGAATGTAAGGGAGCAAGCCTCAGCCAAAGGAGGTAGAATCCTTGCTTAAGAGGAAGTATCAGTGTGGGGACATCTTTGCTTAATGGGAGCCATTTAAACTCTTCATAGAAACTCAATAAGCTCTACATCTTATATTTGGAAAGCAGTATGGTTACGCAGCTGCTAACCTAATGACTTGAGTCTTCTGCTCTGCAACTTCAAATTTTGTTTTCAAGCAGTGCATACATCAGTTTAGGCTTTGGACAAGGAGATTTGTAATGCAAATAGTGATAAACCAGAATCAGTGCTACTGACGAGCGTAATGGTGAAATGCAGCAAATCAAGTGTTCCTGGAGAACTGTGAGATTACAAAACCAATAAGCCATGAAGCACTTTTTTTTTTTTTTTTTAATCAATTCTTATATGCTGAAATAACACCTTCAAGAAAATCTGTTTATCCAGCCAGGCGACGGTGTCTACCTGTAAGCACAAAGGAAATGCCTTGAGAGTTCGTTTGCTGTATTTGAAGTTCTTATACCCTGCAGAAATAATTATTTAGAGTAACATGTAACTGAGGAGATCGTAGCAGGAAGTATATTATTTCTAGCATTAAATTGCTGCCCCGTTGCCAGTGCAATCTAGGGAGAGAACTGTATATAATAGTTAAACTCCCCTGGACTGACTTACATTATAAAATATTCTGACAAAGTAAGCTCTAAATCACTTGACATTTTGAAGAGTTTTAAACGGGTACAAAACCGAAGCTTTATAAACCAAGCAGCATTTATAATGCTTCATATATAAAAACAATGCCTATTTTTAAGATTTGTTACATATCTATGTAGATACGCTTGCTGGAAAAGCCAGGTCTGTTGTAGACCAAATGCTGCAGATTAAGACTTGTGGCTTACCAGTTTCATTTCTGTATTTTCTTGGAAAAAGTTTTGAGTTAGAGTTTAAATATAAAATGTAAATACTGTACAGATATATATTGAAATAAGTATTTCTTGGTGTACACAGGTGATATGCATGACAAATACTCTGTATCGATCATTGTTAAAAACGTAATGTTCTGTGTAAATCCACTGCGTATTAATCTTTTCATTTATCATCAAGAGCTGTTACTTAAGCCTGGACATTCTCAAAAACAAAGTGTGAAACTATATACCATTGTGTAGCTCCTCCTTTATCAAGAGTGCATGCAAGATAATTGCTCCTTTTTTCCCTTTCCAGAGGATGATTCGATTTTATAGCATGGATTATAACCGCTCTTGCAAGTGATCTTCTTTTAAGCACAACAGTTTAAATGATCAGGTTACAGAGAAAACCCTTTCACTGCAAAATAGATTCAATAAAGACTTGTGGCTTACCAGTTTCATTTCAAAACCCAAGTTGTTGGGTTTGATGGAAAAATGGTTGGTTTGGACGGTAAAAAGGTCGTCGGTTTTGATGGTAGGTTTAGTCTGAGTATTGAAGGCTTCCATCAGTAAGCTCTGCATCTGAAAGACAAAGGGAAGAAATGTCATTCCCTGTTGTGATACTCAACATGGAACTGTCTGGCTCAGTGGTTTTCTTTCTAAAGAGAGAAGTCACAACCCTGCACATGGCTTGATCTGCTCTCTGACTACAGGGCTGAACTGACTGTTGAAGGCAGCTTCCAAAGCCCTCCCATTAAACTGACTGCATTTCAGTTCCGTGCTAAAATTGGTCAACTGTACAGAATATTAGGACAAAGCTACCTGCTTTGATAGCAAACGGTAGACCTTAGGTAAGTTACATTCATTTGAAGGTTTGACTGGACGGCATCCTTGTTTTACTAGTGATCTTGTGGTCAAGCGGACCAAATCCTAGCCACAGAACAGAAGCGTTCAGAAACTGGCTAGAGAGAGCACTTAGGAATGCAGGAATTTAACTGCTTTAACGCTGCTCTTTCTCTCACGTATCTGGATTTTCCTTAAATCACAAATTATCACTAGCTATCCTTGTTAATTTATTCAAAGTAACATCAGTCCAGGTGAAAAGGCACACTCTAACAAGTGCTCAGTTGTTCCTAGTCTGCTCCTAGCTTACTTGAGAGGTTCAATACAGTTAAAAATAAATAAATAAATAAATAACCTGCTGAAGTAGCCTGAAGTAGTGGAAAACTCGGAAAATGTCCCAAGCCCTACACACCCTCCAGTTGTAATCAATGCTGCAGATGATGATGAAGATGATGATGGTGAGCATGGTTTGGTTCTTGGAAGGAATTTGTGCTGTAAATGATTGTGTAAGTCTTTGGTTCTTGGAAGGAATTTGTGCTGTAAATCAATGTATAAATCACAGATGACCTGAGGTCTGACTAGCGATAGGGCAGGCAGTCTGGTCAGGTCACTGGTGGCTTTGTCTGGCAGTCAGTGGACAGAACCTGAAATGTTGGAGGAAAGCTTAGAACCACTCTTGGCTTTAGTTGGTCTGTTGTGTAAAGCTCTATGTGAAACTAGGAAGGAAATTCCTTTTTTTTTGTCTGAAGAGTAATATGTTGTGTAGTAGTTAAAGCTGCAGAGAGAATCTAGAGTCCTAGATGTTTTGTCCTAGGGTAGTCTACTTACGAGTTCATCAGGTCAGTGTAGCTGTATTAAAAAAAAAAAAAAAAAAAAAAAAGCTTTTTTATAGGAACCATGGACTGAAGTGTCATTGCATGAGCTACATAATCACGAACAATCTGGCCTATGCATAACTGAATAGATTTTTCCCCTTCAGACCAGCTTTCTGCGGAAGGAGAAGAAACTAAAACTCCCGTCCAGCAACCAGCTGAGGAAGGCCAAAATGGATTACGGATGATTTCCACTCGGAAAGCCAGTGCTACTACTGCTAAACAAGGTATTCCAGCACCTGTAGTAGGATAAATCGGAAGGAGAACTTGACAATTAACTCAAAAGCAATGTGGCGTAAAAACACAACAGAATGTAGGGGTGCTGAATGGACTCGGTTATTTCCATGATCTCATTTCTCCCTGATACCATCATGTGCCCATTGGGTCAGAAAGTTGAACTCCTTTTCTTTCCTTTTGGAGAACAAAACAGGGTCACAGCATGGAGTTTAAATGGCTGCACGTGCAGCCTGGCAACCACTGTTGAAAGCCATATCTAACGATAGAGGGATCTAATATCACGTAAATGGATTAAAATTAAAACTACAGTTTTTACCCTGAAGGGTGAAAGGAGGGGCAAAATGCCATTGATTCTATGGTTGTTTCACTTGTGAGGAGTGTTGACAGGGTTTATTCTAAATACTTCTGAAAGTTCCTGAGCACTAAGAAGCCTGAGGATCTGTGGTCCTCAGTGAGTGCCTCTAAGCCTTAGTCTCATTAACTGTTTTCTGTTTTCAGAGGACGGTCTGAATTTTGGAATAAAAACACTTGAAGAAATCAAATTGCAGAAAATGAAGGAAAAAACTAAGAGACACGGTGGTGAGTTAATATTCCCTACTTTCTTACCCTCTTCACCTTCATCCTGTGTGATGATTTTTCTTTCAAAAAAAAATTCTTCCAGTAATACCAGGCAGCTGGCTATGCTTTGGTGAATCCAACTATTTGCCAAAGAAGTGAAATTTGATTGGCTTCAGAATGGCAGGTGATGGTGGCTGGGAGCTGCTTGAGGGATAGACTTCCATGTTTAGCTGGGGGCATCGAGCAACCTGATTCTCAGCCAGCTGGTATTCTAGATGGGAATTCCAAGGGCAACCAGAGGCAAATTAGTCACCTCTCTTATTTGCATGCTCTGGTCACTGTATGTTTGACAGTAATGAATAATTACAGTTTTTTGTTCTTCGTGATAGTTTTTTCTGTTTGGTAAACTTCCTTATGTTTTGCTTGCTCTGAGCAGAAGGTCCTTCAAGATCTTCTCTTCCTCCCGTCGATTCTATGATTTTTCCTGCTCCGGAAAAGGAAAATGTCCGGACAGTGGTGAGAACTGTGACACTGTCTACAGAGGAAGGTAATAATTAATGCTTTTGTTTTGATTTCATTACTCCTCAACTGGAAGGTTAAGCAAGAAGGAAGGCAATTCACCCCTGTTAGCCTCCTGGTGCTGCCGCCTTCTGTTCAAAACATGCTTTTATGCTGAAAGTCCCTGGTTGTACTGGAAAGCTTTGGTGCTCAGGTTAAGTGCAGTAGCAGGAGAAAGAAAAAAATGTGTCAGTATGCAAATAGGGGGATAACTGAAAAACAGGAGAGTAACGAGAAGAAAGAGCTCTAGAGGACAGTGCTATGTAAGAAGCAATTTCTGAAGCTTTAAAGAGGCTGACAGTGGCACGTGTGGACAGTAGTGCGATAGGAGTCTGTGTATAAATTATATTGTTTAGAGTTGTGCAAATTCCTTTGAAAGGGAAAGAAGTGAAGAAGTACTTTTACTCATAGACATTCACCTTAGAAAGGAATATTTCTCAGCATTTGTACCTAATAATATTCTGCTTGCTTATGCAGCTCTGTTCTGCACAAAGTATAGCTGTCAAGCAGACTCAGATTCATTCTCGACTACATTCAGCTGGAATTTGAGGCAAACACTGAGACTATGGATACTTTTTCTAAGTTAATTATAGTTGTAATATGAGTTTGTGTGGTTTAGCTGTCAAAACAGTGTCTTGCTGGTTTTTTTTGGACATGGGCTAACAGTATACTATTTCTATTGGCTACTGGTCTCTATGAAATAGAAAAATTTTACTTTTGTTTTAGGGGAGGAACCTGTGGTTCGACTAGATCTTGCTGAGAAACAAGGAAAACGGAAAGCCTCCGTGGGTAAGAACTTTTTATGAGCTGTTATTTAGGTGCCGCCTTCTCTATATGACTGCATCGAAGAGTATTTTTGACGTGTGAGAGGAAAATGCGTTGCAGTGGAGATCTGTGTTGACTGCAGAAATGGCAAAAAAACCATTTAGCAGCTGAAAGGCAATTTTATGAAAATATGCTTGAAAAATAGAAGCTTGTGGTTGACTGTTCTCAAATCTTCCTGCAAAGAAATGTTCTTAAAATATTCCTTGTTTTCTCTGTCTGAAGCTGATGTAAGCGCCCTTCCCGTGAAGCGCAGCCTTGCTGAAAGGCTGGGGAAGAAGGTGGAGGTTCCGGGAAATGCTGACAAAGCACCAAAGAGAGGTACAGCTACTAAACAGGCATCTGGATGTGATTCACGGGTTTTGTAGTTAGGCTCTCTGTTTGTCCTTTTCCTGCGATGTTTCTTTTTGCATGTTGGCTGAGGTCTTAATCACCGGGATTCAAAGTTACCTTTCCTGCCTTGTTTTCGAATGTGAACACAAAGTTGACGTTTATGCAGCCTCCCTAATTTGGTCTTTTTCTGTTTTGCAGTTCAAGTTCCCAAGTCTGTGAAGGAGAGACTAGGATTACCTTCTCAACGGACTAGTACTGCGAAAGGTAACAACTGGCTATTAAATATACTTTCTCCTTCTTCCTTTCCGTGAACTTAGACCGTTTTCATACAGCCCTAAAAAGGAATTCAAATGAAAACAAAGAACTGGTTCCTCTTGCTCGAGTGCTGAAGCTCTTCTGACAGCCACTATCAGAAATCTGCCTCTAGGTGTGTGTTTATTTTCCGCTTGTGCCTTGTCAAGGTTTTAAGCTGCTTCTGTGAACCATCATATACAATTAGAATAGAGCCACTGCCGGGAGCAGGAATTTGAAATGCAGTCTGAAAAAGTAATCAAGTAAACTAGCATTTCTGTGTAGCAACTCTCTCTGGATAGGGCTGGTCTTCAAAATACAACAAGTGGCTCAGAGGAGGAGGAGAATGTTAGGCTATTGTCCTAAGATGGGTTATTGGGAACGCTCAGGCTTAGTTTTCCTTAGTACTGTGACAAATTTTGGAGACTTAAACTATTGTTGGACTCTCTTTAAATGCTGGTGCTTCTCATTTCTTGATGATGACAGGGAAGGCTGCTAAGCCAAAGGGAGAGATCCATGTGAAAACACTGGAGGAAATCCATCGTGAGAGAGCTCTTCGAGAAAGTCAAGCCAAAGCCCAGGCTGAATGGCATGGTAAAACCAAAGATCCCAGCGCAGGGGCAAAAATTGAGGGTGAGCCCAAGAAGCAGAGTGTGCTCACTCTTTCCGGGCCCAGCAAAGTGCAGTCGAAGGAGCCGGCAGGTAAAGCCAAGCCAGAAGGAGAAGTGCGTGTTAAAACCCTGGAAGAAATAAAGCGCGAGAAAGCTCTGCGGATGCAGCAGAGTGGAGGAAATGTGCCAGCTCCCCCAGCACAACCTGGACCTGCCCCAGCCGGGCAGAAATCGTTATGGAACGCAAAGCTATCAGGTAATAAGATGCTTTAATACCTGCCCCGGTGAGGTGCTTCCCATATTGAGCAAGTTCCATTTGCTCAGGATCTGCTTTGCTTTTTCCTTCAATGCGGAGGATAAAAGAGTTTAAGGCTACAAAGTTCAAAGGCAAAGAAGGGCCAGAACGTGCAACCATGTCTGTTTTCGTTAATTACGTGATGGTATTCTGTATTTCCCACTAGAAAATTAACACATTGAGGGGCTTTTTAGTCTAATTTTGGTATTCTGTTTTTTTCTGCCATCTGTTTATGGTATGAAGTCCTCCCTGTGTTGAGTTCAAGTTCACCTTCCTCTTTGGCATGTGTTGCTTAGCTTGACACATGTATGTGTTTGTAAAGCATGCATCAGCATCTTAATGTGGGGGGCCAGTTTCTGTCAAAAATGACAGAGGATCAAAGGCCTCGTTGTTAAGATTATATCAACTTTGTAAAATGAGATTGTGTGAGGGAGATAAGGAGGGCTTAAAGGCTGCATGCACTGCACATTGTAGCCTTTCTCTCTGTCTCACGGGACACGAGGAAATAAACACACAAAGAAAACAAGTACCCAGCTTTCTTTCGTTTCTTCTCCTACCAGCCAGACGTTAGGTCAGGAATGGGAGACTAGAATATGACTCTACAAATTTGGATTTTGTAGAACAACTTAATAAATTTTGTGGGACATCACTGCAGGGGAGAGGAAGCTGGTACAACAGTTGCATACACTCTCTTGTCTTACTATACCTGCTGCTTTTCCTTTCCTAGAGGGAGCAAGACTTTAAATACAAAAGCTGTCAACATTTGTGAATCTTACTAGACTTCATACAACGTCTTAGAGTATTGCTTGCACTTGGGATCGCTCTGTGTCTGAGTTTCCCTCGTCCTGGATTATGATTTACTGTAGCCATTCACTTTCTTTGTTCCTTTGTATGGATTGTTGGTAGACGGAGTTTACTATGTGGAAGATATTGCTGAGAATCCAGGCAATGGCAGTGTAATTCTGCTGGCCAAATACAGTTAACTGTGTAGAAGGGCCGTGGAAATGAGGAAGAGAACGTGGATTTTTCATGAGGCAGAGCAAGACTGTATCAGTTCTCTCTTCCTTTTACTCTAGCCAACTTTAACATGTTTGCGAAGCCTTGGGATGGGAAAGTCGCTTCCCCCAAGAAGAAGGCACTGAAACGTAAGGCACCTGGCAGTTTTCCCTCTGCTGTAGCAGCTGTGAAACCACGGACTGCCTCCGATGCTGACACAATGGGACCTCCAGCCAAAAAAGCAGCTATGGTAAGGACAGGGGCTAATGCAGAAATGGATCCCTTGTAAAATTTATACCCTCCTCTAGGAGAAAAGATGGAAAACTCAAATGTTCTACAGGCCTTCTGTTTCCTTTTAAATCCAGTAGCTGCCTACAGAATTCTTGTAGTACCCTTCCATATTTATTAGATTAATGGCACTATTTACTTAGTCCTCTGTGATTCTGTGATTTCTCTGGTGTGGAGGATTTTGTCCATTAATGCTGTGTTCTTAAAAGACACAAGATCATTAGTAACCTCCAAGTGAATATTAACTTTCTTCAGGAGCACCTTGGTTTTGTATTTTGGCTAAGGCTCCGCAATGCCAGAGGAGAAGCAGCATGGAGGAAAAAGCTAGTAAGGAATCTTTTACCCATGAGTCCTAAACACTGTTTTGCTGCTTTCTAGGCTGTTCCAGCCACGCTGGAGCACGTCCCAGCCACCAGACTTGAAGAAAATCCCCAAAACAGGTGATGACCACAACTTGTTCTTTTTCTCAATCGGTGTATATCCCCAGTGAAACATAAGTTCTGTCACAGGTGGGGAAAAAAGGAGGGTTCTGAGATAATTAAAGCCCAAATCCATCAGAGGATAAGTCACTTATTTATCTTATAAGATAAATAAGTCACGTGAAATGACTTTCTAGCAGCTAGCAGGAATGCTTAATTAGACTTACTTTCTTTAAATGCTGCAAGTCGGTACAGCTTTCCAGTGACTTCTTGCTCTGTCTGAATACCTAAATGAGGATGAGGTGAAGTTCTTCTACTTCCTCGTGAGGTGATAAATGATGATTAGTGTCCTCTGCCTTTTGGTCCTCAAGAATGCCACCCGAACAAACATACAAGGTGACAAGAGTGCAGGGAGAGCAGAGGGAAGTGATGGCTGCAGATCAGCTTCCTGTAGTGGGGAGCAAACTCTGCTGAGTGTGCCGTGGGAAAAATGACTAACTTAGTAAACAGATATTTGCAGATGGAGACTTCTTAACATTTTTACAGGAAAATTAAGCAAGGTGGCAAAGTGCCTCTTGCTACAAAAATTGAACCATCTCTGCTAGACTCCGGGTGCTCTGGCTTCACAGAGAAACCCCCAAACTGAAAAATGTACCTGCTAATATATTGGGCTCTAAATGTAGCCCTGGGTTAATTGAATAACAATCCCTGGGTAAGATTGAAGTGCAGGAGGGGTTGGCTACGGTTTTAAGAGCCGGTTTGCAGAAAAGGGATTTCCCGTTAAGAAATGGCATATACTGATTGTTCTCTTCCTTGCTCTGCCAAGACCTGAAGCACATCTTGGAAGCCAGGCAGAATCCGTGGAGCCAATGGAGTTCTCAAGCTCGACTTCAGCTTCTTCCCAGCTAGAAGAAGCAAGGACACGCCGGCTGAGTTCCACAGGCAACGCGCCCGTATCTGTAGACGAGGATTTAGAGATGCTACTTTGGGAACTCTCAGACGGCATACTGGAAGCCGAGCTCGACTTGGACCCAGGGAAGGATGAGGATGACCTCCTCCTTGAGCTTTCCAAGATGATTGATGATTGAACTGCATAGTCCTATGGTATATTAAAAAAAAAAAAAACAACAACAACAACAAAAAAAAACTCTTCTTCTTGTTGGATACCCCGAGGTGATCCTTTTTCTAACTGAGGCTTTGCAATGAGACTTAAAGCACAGTTGGAACTGGTAGAAATTGGCAGGATCTGCACTCAGTTGTCCTAAGTTTTCCTGCTGGTCAGAGTTAAGGTCTTGTGCATGGTTCCGTAACTATAGGTGGCTACCTTTGATATCAAGAGGACAAAGCACTTGTTTCTTTTGGCACAGAAAGATGTCCATCGGCACGCTGTGGTGGCTGTGAATTGACGTAGTGATGGAGCGATGCTCTGAAGGCTTAAACGGAAAGCTTCTTCCTTCCGCCCCCCTTGGCACAGCTCGATGTTGGGCACATTGTGAAGCCTGAGTGTTCTGATTTCTCGGACAGTTGATACCCAAATCCCGGAGTTACTATGTCAACTCTTGACTTTTATTTGTGTATGCCATTGTTTTGACTGTAATCTTTTCAGATGATGAAGCTGTAGGGGCGGGAGGGAGCAAAATAATTATTCTAGCGTTGTGGACCAAACATGCTGCCAGGAGTGGTGGTGGTGGGGTCAGCCCACCCGGCCTTACTTTCAATTATCAGGGATGATAAAATGGTGTGAAAAGCAGCAGCTCTGCGATACGGCTACGCTACCCCCACTCCCTTCTCTTGTGCTGTACCAAAGTTCCCCCAAGCTTTGGTTGGTGCTTTTTGCTGGTGACAGTAGGACTCCAGGGCGAGTAGTCGGGACTCTCCTGCAGTAACTGGGTCAATTAAGGGTTGGTTTAAGTGCCTCCTGGTTTTTAAAATTGCTCCCCTGAGCTGCTGGCTCTGCTGCCTGCTACAGCAAATGTTCGGGTGCCATCAGCGTCGCACTTGGGCGTGGGCACTGACCCTGCGGAGGAGAGCTGAGACTCGCGTGTATTGTGTACCCGGCCGCCAGTGATCGTTTTCCCCTAGCAGATCTATTTTGAATCATTTCCCTAAATTTTAGAGGAACTTTAGGCTCTTTGTGCTATGATTTGTGAAGCTGTAGGGGCCCTCAGGCATTTGCTGCTGGCAGAGGAAAACCGCTTGTCGAATTCGTTGTAAATACTTTCTGTTTGGACAACAACGCCTGTGTGTGTGTGTGTGTGTGTGTGTGTGTGTGTGTGTGTGTGCACGCGTGCGTGCTTTGACGACCCCCTGCGACGCCCCAGCTCCGCGAGGGAAGCTTTGAAGCGGCTCTGGGAAAACCTCTGCGGAAGAAACCGCTGCTAGTGACTTGCGGAAAAGGGACTCCACAATCAGTGAGATTGTAAAGCAGGTATGTTTATTCAGCGCTGGGCAGCACGGGAGGTCGTGGGCATGAAGATTGATGACTCTTCCTCGTCACCGCTAGTTGACCTCTTGTCTTTGCACAGACTCAGTTGCTCCTTGGCTCTTGTCCATCTGCAGGACCAGTTTCTCCCAGTTTCTTCAGACAGGCTCACTCTCTTATTAGGAGACTGACCTTGGTAAGGGGCCCAAGGCTTCTTGCTTTAGTTAATTGGCACAATGCACCATAGTTAGCAAAGACACTAAGTAGCATCCTAGTTTAACGCTGTCAGCGCTCTATCTCTACTTCATAAGATTCTCCTAACTCCCTCTCTCACTGGAGCCCACGCAGCCCTCCGTCCTGCCGAAGGACTTCACGGGGACTTCTGCCGGCTCCGGGTGCCCGCACACAGACAGAAATGGCTTTGAGAGAAAACAATCATGAGGAGGAGAGCTCAGAGACTGCGGCCGGCTTCGGCCACCTTCCCCTCGCTTTCCCTCTCCGTGTTCAAACCGAGCACTGTTCTGCCGTCAACCTTCGCTGCCTCTGCCCGCGGCGCCGGGCTTTCGCGGGTGCCATTGCTCCTCTACATATTTTATCCTTCCTTTTGTAAGGAATGGTCCAGCAATTCGTGTCACTAAGGGATTTGAAGGGTTACCATCGAGGCCCGGGTCTAGGTGATAAGAGAACAAAGGGGTTTTTAGGGAAAAGTGCTGACTACTGCAGGGGATGTTGCTAGAGTTTCTGAAATCCGGCGCAGAGGCTCCCAAACGAGGAGGAAGGGGGAGCTGAAGGACAATTGAAGGACAAAAGCCTGAGAGGAAGACAACCAGCATTCAGCCCGAGCAAGCCCCGAGAGACCACCAGAGACTGGTACGCAGGCGCCCCTGGGAGGGGTTTCGGATTCCGGAAACCAATTCTAATAACCCTGCCTCTTCTCGAAGTAGTAATGAATATGTATTAGCCTGGGAGCATCAAAACCAGCCGCCTTACGTAACAGGCGTGCGTCCTGGGGGAGCAGAGACTCCCGGCGCACCCAGCGCTGCTTGCTTGCCTCTATTCGTTTAATAAATTGTAAACTTTGATTGTAATCCTATTTGGATTTATAACAGCCATTTATAACACTTTTTATATTTGTATTTTATTTAAGGCTGTCTTGCCCCCCTCCCCCCCCAGCCTCGCTGCTCGCCAATAAAGCTGGCGCAGGGGCTAAGGGATTTGAAGGGCCTGCTTGTACACCTAAGGGATTTGAGGGCCTGCTTGTACACCTTTGGGGACTGCCTCTTTTGGGGGGGTGGGGGGGGGTGTTAGGAGCTGCTTGTATACTTTTTTAGGCATTCCTCTGAGAGGGGGTTGGGAGCTTCATGTATACTGGGGGGGGAGGGCCTCCCTCGAGGTGGAAGCGGGGGGTTTGGAGCGTTTCTACACTGTAGGGGCCTGCCTGTACACTTTTGGGGCCTGCCTTGGAGGGGTTGGGAACTGCTTGTACACCTTTGGGGCCTGCGTCTGCGCGGGGCGGGGGGGTTTAGGGGGTTGGAGCTGGTTTTAACCTTTCGGGCTTGCATCTGGAGGGGGTTGGGGCCTGCCTTTGGGGGGGTGGTTGTGAGCTGCTTGTATACTGTAGGGGCCTGCTTGTACACCTTTGGGGCCTGCGTCTGGGGGGGGGTGGGAGCTGCTTGTACACTGTTAGGGCCTGCCTTGGGGGAGGGGTTGGGGCATGTGCCTTGGGGGCATGGGGTTGGGAGCTGCTTCTACGCTGTAGGGGTCTGGGTCTTGGGGGGTTGGGGCTGTTTGTACACCTTTGGGGCGTGCCTCTGGGGAGGATGGGGAGTTGCTTGTACACCTTTGGGGCCTGTGTCTGGGGGGGGGGGTTGGGGCCTGTGCCGGGGGGGTTGGGAGCTGCTTGTACGCTCTAGGGTCCTCTGGCAGGCTTTGGGGCCTCCCTTTGAGGGGGGCAGTTGGGAGCTGGTTGTACACCTTTGGGGCCTGAGTCTGGGGTGTGGGGGCTGGGGCTGAGGCCTGGGGCCTGGGGCATGCATCTGGGTGGTGGTGGGGGGGGGTCCAGTTCATGGGGGGGGGTGGGTTTGGAGCTGCTTGTGGACAGTTGGGGTCTGCATCCGGGTGTGGCTGGGGCCTGCTTGTAGACTTCTGCAGCCTGTGTCTGGTGTTTGGGGGCTTTTCTGTAGTGTTTGGGGATTGCATTTTGGCTTTGGGATGTGTCTAGAGCTTCTGGGGCCTAGCTGTAGTGCTTGGGGCCTGCGTCTGGGGCTTTTCTGTAGCATTTTGGTAGCGTGTTTGTGATTTGGGGTCTGTATCCAGGGTTTTGCCTTTTTTGTAGTTTTCAGCTTTGTGTCTGTTTCTTTGTTGGTTGCCTGGGGTTTGGGGTTTGGATCATTAGTCAGTGTCATTAGCGTCGGGGGGTTGATATGAAGGGTTAGGGTTGTGGTTAGAGTTGTTACGGTTAAAGAGAATAAGGATTTTAGGGTAAGGGGATCAAGGTTGTGGGAATAAAAATGTTTTTGCACAGAGTTACATCGTTTAGAGGGAAGGAAGGTGGTATTGATATATGCTTGCAGTGATAAGAAAGCTTAACAGACAACCTTGTAAAATGCAGACAACCAGAATCCTTAGAGCAATTGGGTGGAAATCACGGTGTAAGAAACATTACCACCTCAAAGAGGAAAACAGTCAAGAAAAAAATAAAATTGACTAGTAACAGGCCAGCAGCTGTGTATTTTCTGTGAAGCACTGGATAGATCGTGAACATGGATTACTCAGTCAATGGGGAAACTGGGGAGGGTCCTGGTCACCGAGAGGAAAAAAAAAATTATATAAACTGTGTTATGGAACTAGTAGGTGGCTTGTGGGACGCCTGCCATTGCAATCGTGAATAAAAATGCTACCTCACTGAGATACTTGCCTGAGCCTATGGTATTGGTTACAGAGTGTTTCTAATAAGGTGTTAGGGTTTTAAGGTTTCAGGGCTAAGGCACTAGGGTTGGGTTTCAGGGTTAGGGTTTCCAGGGTTTAGGGTTAGGATTTTAAGGTTGTTAGGGTTGGAGTTATAAGGGTTAGGGTTTGGGGGTTAGTGTGTTAAGGTTTTAAAGTATTTTGTGGTTTTAGTGTTGATAGGGTTTTTAGGGTTAGGGTCTTAGGGTTTTAGTTATGGTCAGGTATTTAGGGTTAGGGTTTTAAGGTCTTATTTTTTTTTTTTTAAGGTTAGGGTCTCCAGCGTTAGGGCTTTGAGAATCTTTACGTTTTGGGTTAGGGTTTAGAGGGTCTTAATTTTTAGGGTTAGGGCTTTTAGGCGTAGGTCTAGTGTGGTAAATTTTATCGGGTTAGGACTGTAAGGGTTTTTAGGGTTAGGGTTTCTAGGGTTTTTTGGGGTAGGGGTTAGGGTTAGATCCGTGGGAGCCGTAGTGTTAGGGGTCAGGGTTCTTAGGGGTAAGGCCCAATATTAGGGTGGAAGGCCAAACTAAGGGGGGAGCCCACCCACAAAATTGAAGGGTCGAAGCCCCAATTTAGGGGAAGAAACGTCAAAATTGTGGGGTCCCCCAAAATAGGGCGGAAGAGCTCTTAATATTGGGGGGAACCCAAAAAAGGAGGGTGGGGGACTCTAAAATTGGGGGGACGCCCCCAAATTGGTTGTGTCCCCCCCAAAATTGGTTGTGTCCCCCCCAATTAGGGGAGGAACCCCCAAAATTGGGTGGGCGAACCCCCATATTGGGGGGGCAGAACACTTAAATGGAAGTGTGAAATTCCAGAATTGAATGTGGACCCCCCAGAACAGTCTTCAGGGGTTTAGTGTGGTAAATTTTATCGGGTTAGGGCTGTAAGGGTTTTTAGGGTTAGGGTTTCTAGGGTTTGTTGGGGTAGGGGTTAGGGTTAGATCTGTGGTTGCCATAGCGTTAGGGGTCAAGGTTCTTAGGGGTTAGGCCTAATATTAGGGCGGAAGGCCAAAATAAGAGGGTGGGAGCCCCCCCCAAAATTGAAGGGTTGAAGCCCCAAGTTAGGGGAAGGAACGTCAAAACTGTGGGGTCCCCCAAAATTGGGCGGAAGAACTTTTAATATTAGGGGGGAACCCAGAAAAGGAGGGTGGGGGACTCTAAAATCGGTTGTGTCCCCCCCAAATTAGGGGAGGAACCCCCAAAATTGGGTGGGCGAACCCCCAAATTGGGGGGAAGAAGACTTAAATGGAAGTGTGAAATTCCAGAATTGGATGTGGACCCCCCAGAACAGTCTTCAGGGGTTTAGTGTGGTAAATTTTATCGGGTTAGGGCTGTAAGGGTTTTTAGGGTTAGGGTTTCTAGGGTTTGTTGGGGTAGGGGTTAGGGTTAGATCCGTGGTTGCCATAGGGTTAGGGGTCAAGGTTCTTAGGGGTTAGGCCTAATATTAGGGCAGAAGGCCAAAATAAGAGGGGAGGAGCCCACCCAAAATTGAAGGGTTGAAGCCCAAAGTTAGGGGAAGGAACGTCAAAATTGTGGGGTCCCCCAAAATTGAGCAGAAGAGCTCTTAATATTGGGGGAAACCCAAAAAAGGAGGGTGGGGGACTCTAAAATTGGTTGTGTCCCCCCCAAAATTGGTTGTGTCCCCCCCAATTAGGGGAGGAACCCCCAAAATTGGGTGGGCGAACCCCCATATTGGGGGGGCAGAACACTTAAATGGAAGTGTGAAATTCCAGAATTGAATGTGGACCCCCCAGAACAGTCTTCAGGGGTTTAGTGTGGTAAATTTTATCGGGTTAGGGCTGTAAGGGTTTTTAGGGTTAGGGTTTCTAGGGTTTGTTGGGGTAGGGGTTAGGGTTAGATCTGTGGTTGCCATAGCGTTAGGGGTCAAGGTTCTTAGGGGTTAGGCCTAATATTAGGGCGGAAGGCCAAAATAAGAGGGTGGGAGCCCCCCCCAAAATTGAAGGGTTGAAGCCCCAAGTTAGGGGAAGGAACGTCAAAATTGTGGGGTCCCCCAAAATTGGGCGGAAGAACTTTTAATATTAGGGGGGAACCCAGAAAAGGAGGGTGGGGGACTCTAAAATCGGTTGTGTCCCCCCCAAATTAGGGGAGGAACCCCCAAAATTGGGTGGGCGAACCCCCAAATTGGGGGGAAGAAGACTTAAATGGAAGTGTGAAATTCCAGAATTGGATGTGGACCCCCCAGAACAGTCTTCAGCGGTTTAGCGTGGTAAATTTTATCGGGTTAGGGCTGTAAGGGTTTTTAGGGTTAGGGTTTCTAGGGTTTGTTGGGGTAGGGGTTAGGGTTAGATCCGTGGTTGCCATAGGGTTAGGGGTCAAGGTTCTTAGGGGTTAGGCCTAATATTAGGGCAGAAGGCCAAAATAAGAGGGGAGGAGCCCACCCAAAATTGAAGGGTTGAAGCCCAAAGTTAGGGGAAGGAACGTCAAAATTGTGGGGTCCCCCAAAATTGAGCAGAAGAGCTCTTAATATTGGGGGAAACCCAAAAAAGGAGGGTGGGGGACTCTAAAATTGGTTGTGTCCCCCCCAAAATTGGTTGTGTCCCCCCCAATTAGGGGAGGAACCCCCAAAATTGGGTGGGCGAACCCCCATATTGGGGGGGCAGAACACTTAAATGGAAGTGTGAAATTCCAGAATTGAATGTGGACCCCCCAGAACAGTCTTCAGGGGTTTAGTGTGGTAAATTTTATCGGGTTAGGGCTGTAAGGGTTTTTAGGGTTAGGGTTTCTAGGGTTTGTTGGGGTAGGGGTTAGGGTTAGATCCGTGGTTGCCATAGGCTTAGGGGTCAAGGTTCTTAGGGGTTAGGCCTAATATTAGGGCGGAAGGCCAAAATAAGAGGGGGGGAGCCCCCCCCAAAATCGAAGGGTTGAAGCCCAAAGTTAGGGGAAGGAACGGCCAAATTGTGGGGTCCCCCAAAATTGGGCGGAAGAACTCTTTAATATTAGGGGGGAACCCAAAAAAGGAGGGTGGGGGACTCTACAATTGGGGGGGACCCCCAAAATTGGTCGGGTCCCCCCAAATTAGGGGAGGAACCCCCAAAATTGGGTGGGTGAACCCCCAAATTGGGGGGAAGAAGACTTAAATGGAAGTGTGAAATTCCAGAATTGAATGTGGACCCCCCCCCCGACCTGGGGAGGAATCCCCAAACTTGGGGGGGACCCCCAAAATTGGGGTTAAAGCCCCAGATCCCGGGGAGCTAAGCCCCAAATTAAGGGAAGGAACCTCAAACATGTGGTGAGAACCCCAACATTGGGGGAAAGAACCTTAATATTAGGGTGGCAGGCCAAGAAAGGATGGTGGGGGCCTCCAAAATTGTGGGGGGCTTGGAATTGGGGGGAATCCCCAAAATGGAGGGGGAACCCCAAAAGTGGGGGGGGGGCGAAGCACCAAATTAGGGGAAGGAACCCCAAAATTGCGGGGAAGAACTCTGAAATGGAGAGCTGAAAACCCGAAATTGAGGGGAAACCCCCCAAAACGGCGGGAAAACCCTCCATAAACACGAAACCGGTAATGTAACAGAGCAAAAAATGGCGTCCTACGGCACGCTGCGAGGCTCAATTTTCTGGGGAGTGCTGGGAAATGTAGTTCTTGGCCACCGGGTTTCCGGGAGTCCATATTGTTTTCCCAGAGCATGCCGGGAGATGTAGTTCTCGGACACTGGGCTTCCGGGAGGCCATGTTGGTTTCCCATCTTTGCTAGACTCCGGGTGCTCTGGCTTCACAGAGAAACCCCCAAACTGAAAAATGTACCTGCTAATATATTGGGCTCTAAATGTAGCCCTGGGTTAATTGAATAACAATCCCTGGGTAAGATTGAAGTGCAGGAGGGGTTGGCTACGGTTTTAAGAGCCGGTTTGCAGAAAAGGGATTTCCCGTTAAGAAATGGCATATACTGATTGTTCTCTTCCTTGCTCTGCCAAGACCTGAAGCACATCTTGGAAGCCAGGCAGAATCCGTGGAGCCAATGGAGTTCTCAAGCTCGACTTCAGCTTCTTCCCAGCTAGAAGAAGCAAGGACACGCCGGCTGAGTTCCACAGGCAACGCGCCCGTATCTGTAGACGAGGATTTAGAGATGCTACTTTGGGAACTCTCAGACGGCATACTGGAAGCCGAGCTCGACTTGGACCCAGGGAAGGATGAGGATGACCTCCTCCTTGAGCTTTCCAAGATGATTGATGATTGAACTGCATAGTCCTATGGTATATTAAAAAAAAAAAAAAAAAAAAGAAAAAAAAGAAAACAACTCTTCTTCTTGTTGGATACCCTGAGGTGATCCTTTTTCTAACTGAGGCTTTGCAATGAGACTTAAAGCACAGTTGGAACTGGTAGAAATTGGCAGGATCTGCACTCAGTTGTCCTAAGTTTTCCTGCTGGTCAGAGTTAAGGTCTTGTGCATGGTTCCGTAACTATAGGTGGCTACCTTTGATATCAAGAGGACAAAGCACTTGTTTCTTTTGGCACAGAAAGATGTCCATCGGCACGCTGTGGTGGCTGTGAATTGACGTAGTGATGGAGCGATGCTCTGAAGGCTTAAACGGAAAGCTTCTTCCTTCCGCCCCCCTTGGCACAGCTCGATGTTGGGCACATTGTGAAGCCTGGGTGTTCTGATTTCTCGGACAGTTGATACCCAAATCCCGGAGTTACTATGTCAACTCTTGACTTTTATTTGTGTATGCCATTGTTTTGACTGTAATCTTTTCAGATGATGAAGCTGTAGGGGCGGGAGGGAGCAAAATAATTATTCTAGCGTTGTGGACCAAACATGCTGCCAGGAGTGGTGGTGGTGGGGTCAGCCCACCCGGCCTTACTTTCAATTATCAGGGATGATAAAATGGTGTGAAAAGCAGCAGCTCTGCGATACGGCTACGCTACCCCCACTCCCTTCTCTTGTGCTGTACCAAAGTTCCCCCAAGCTTTGGTTGGTGCTTTTTGCTGGTGACAGTAGGACTCCAGGGCGAGTAGTCGGGACTCTCCTGCAGTAACTGGGTCAATTAAGGGTTGGTTTAAGTGCCTCCTGGTTTTTAAAATTGCTCCCCTGAGCTGCTGGCTCTGCTGCCTGCTACAGCAAATGTTCGGGTGCCATCAGCGTCGCACTTGGGCGTGGGCACTGACCCTGCGGAGGAGAGCTGAGACTCGCGTGTATTGTGTACCCTGCCGCCAGTGATCGTTTTCCCCTAGCAGATCTATTTTGAATCATTTCCCTAAATTTTAGAGGAACTTTAGGCTCTTTGTGCTATGATTTGTGAAGCTGTAGGGGCCCTCAGGCATTTGCTGCTGGCAGAGGAAAACCGCTTGTCGAATTTGTTGTAAATACTTTCTGTTTGGACAACAACGCCTGTGCGTGTGTGTGTGTGTGTGTGTGTGTGTGTGTGCGTGCTTTGACGACCCCCTGCGACGCCCCAGCTCCGCGAGGGAAGCTTTGAAGCGGCTCTGGGAAAACCTCTGCGGAAGAAACCGCTGCTAGTGACTTGCGGAAAAGGGACTCCACAATCAGTGAGATTGTAAAGTAGGTATGTTTATTCAGCGCTGGGCAGCACGGGAGGTCGTGGGCATGAAGATTGATGACTCTTCCTCGTCACCGCTAGTTGACCTCTTGTCTTTGCACAGACTCAGTTGCTCCTTGGCTCTTGTCCATCTGCAGGACCAGTTTCTCCCAGTTTCTTCAGACAGGCTCACTCTCTTATTAGGAGACTGACCTTGGTAAGGGGCCCAAGGCTTCTTGCTTTAGTTAATTGGCACAATGCACCATAGTTAGCAAAGACACTAAGTAGCATCCTAGTTTAACGCTGTCAGCGCTCTATCTCTACTTGATAAGATTCTCCTAACTCCCTCTCTCACTGGAGCCCACGCAGCCCTCCGTCCTGCCGAAGGACTTCACGGGGACTTCTGCCGGCTCCGGGTGCCCGCACACAGACAGAAATGGCTTTGAGAGAAAACAATCATGAGGAGGAGAGCTCAGAGACTGCGGCCGGCTTCGGCCACCTTCCCCTCGCTTTCCCTCTCCGTGTTCAAACCGAGCACTGTTCTGCCGTCAACCTTCGCTGCCTCTGCCCGCGGCGCCGGGCTTTCGCGGGTGCCATTGCTCCTCTACATATTTTATCCTTCCTTTTGTAAGGAATGGTCCAGCAATTCGTGTCACTAAGGGATTTGAAGGGTTACCATCGAGGCCCGGGTCTAGGTGATAAGAGAACAAAGGGGTTTTTAGGGAAAAGTGCTGACTACTGCAGGGGATGTTGCTAGAGTTTCTGAAATCCGGCGCAGAGGCTCCCAAACGAGGAGGAAGGGGGAGCTGAAGGACAATTGAAGGACAAAAGCCTGAGAGGAAGACAACCAGCATTCAGCCCGAGCAAGCCCCGAGAGACCACCAGAGACTGGTACGCAGGCGCCCCTGGGAGGGGTTTCGGATTCCGGAAACCAATTCTAATAACCCTGCCTCTTCTCGAAGTAGTAATGAATATGTATTAGCCTGGGAGCATCAAAACCAGCCGCCTTACGTAACAGGCGTGCGTCCTGGGGGAGCAGAGACTCCCGGCGCACCCAGCGCTGCTTGCTTGCCTCTATTCGTTTAATAAATTGTAAACTTTGATTGTAATCCTATTTGGATTTATAACAGCCATTTATAACACTTTTTATATTTGTATTTTATTTAAGGCTGTCTTGCCCCCCTCCCCCCCCAGCCTCGCTGCTCGCCAATAAAGCTGGCGCAGGGGCTAAGGGATTTGAAGGGCCTGCTTGTACACATAAGGGATTTGAGGGCCTGCTTGTACACCTTTGGGGACTGCCTCTTTTGGGGGGGTGGGGGGGTGTTAGGAGCTGCTTGTATACTTTTTTAGGCATTCCTCTGAGAGGGGGTTGGGAGCTTCGTGTATACTGGGGGGGGAGGGCCTCCCTCGAGGTGGAAGCGGGGGGGGTTGGAGCGTTTCTACACTGTAGGGGCCTGCCTGTACACTTTTGGGGCCTGCCTTGGAGGGGTTGGGAACTGCTTGTACACCTTTGGGGCCTGCGTCTGCGCGGGGCGGGGGGGGTTAGGGGTTTTGGAGCTGGTTTTAACCTTTCGGGCTTGCATCTGGAGGGGCTTGGGGCCTGCCTTTGGGGGGGTGGTTGTGAGCTGCTTGTATACTGTAGGGGCCTGCTTGTACACCTTTGGGGCCTGCGTCTGGGGGGGGGTGGGAGCTGCTTGTACACTGTTAGGGCCTGCCTTGGGGGAGGGGTTGGGGCATGTGCCTTGGGGGCATGGGGTTGGGAGCTGCTTCTACGCTGTAGGGGTCTGGGTCTTGGGGGGTTGGGGCTGTTTGTACACCTTTGGGGCGTGCCTCTGGGGAGGATGGGGAGTTGCTTGTACACCTTTGGGGCCTGTGTCTGGGGGGGGGTTGGGGCCTGTGCCGGGGGGGTTGGGAGCTGCTTGTACGCTCTAGGGTCCTCTGGCAGGCTTTGGGGCCTCCCTTTGAGGGGGGCAGTTGGGAGCTGGTTGTACACCTTTGGGGCCTGAGTCTGGGGTGTGGGGGCTGGGGCTGAGGCCTGGGGCCTGGGGCATGCATCTGGGTGGTGGGGGGGGGGGGGTCCAGTTCATGGGGGGGGTGGGTTGGGAGCTGCTTGTGGACAGTTGGGGTCTGCATCCGGGTGTGGCTGGGGCCTGCTTGTAGACTTCTGCAGCCTGTGTCTGGTGTTTGGGGGCTTTTCTGTAGTGTTTGGGGATTGCATTTTGGCTTTGGGATGTGTCTAGAGCTTCTGGGGCCTAGCTGTAGTGCTTGGGGCCTGCGTCTGGGGCTTTTCTGTAGCATTTTGGTAGCGTGTTTGTGATTTGGGGTCTGTATCCAGGGTTTTGCCTTTTTTGTAGTTTTCAGCTTTGTGTCTGTTTCTTTGTTGGTTGCCTGGGGTTTGGGGTTTGGATCATTAGTCAGTGTCATTAGTGTCGGGGGGTTGATATGAAGGGTTAGGGTTGTGGTTAGAGTTGTTACGGTTAAAGAGAATAAGGATTTTAGGGTAAGGGGATCAAGGTTGTGGGAATAAAAATGTTTTTGCACAGAGTTACATCGTTTAGAGGGAAGGAGGGTGGTATTGATATATGCTTGCAGTGATAAGAAAGCTTAACAGACAACCTTGTAAAATGCAGACAACCAGAATCCTTAGAGCAATTGGGTGGAAATCACGGTGTAAGAAACATTACCACCTCAAAGAGGAAAACAGTCAAGAAAAAAATAAAATTGACTAGTAACAGGCCAGCAGCTGTGTATTTTCTGTGAAGCACTGGATAGATCGTGAACATGGATTACTCAGTCAATGGGGAAACTGGGGAGGGTCCTGGTCACCGAGAGGAAAAAAAAAATTATATAAACTGTGTTATGGAACTAGTAGGTGGCTTGTGGGACGCCTGCCATTGCAATCGTGAATAAAAATGCTACCTCACTGAGATACTTGCCTGAGCCTATGGTATTGGTTACAGAGTGTTTCTAATAAGGTGTTAGGGTTTTAAGGTTTCAGGGCTAAGGCACTAGGGTTGGGTTTCAGGGTTAGGGTTTCCAGGGTTTAGGGTTAGGATTTTAAGGTTGTTAGGGTTGGAGTTATAAGGGTTAGGGTTTGGGGGTTAGTGTGTTAAGGTTTTAAAGTATTTTGTGGTTTTAGTGTTGATAGGGTTTTTAGGGTTAGGGTCTTAGGGTTTTAGTTATGGTCAGGTATTTAGGGTTAGGGTTTTAAGGTCTTATTTTTTTTTTTTTAAGGTTAGGGTCTCCAGCGTTAGGGCTTTGAGAATCTTTACGTTTTGGGTTAGGGTTTAGAGGGTCTTAATTTTTAGGGTTAGGGCTTTTAGGCGTAGGTCTAGTGTGGTAAATTTTATCGGGTTAGGACTGTAAGGGTTTTTAGGGTTAGGGTTTCTAGGGTTTTTTGGGGTAGGGGTTAGGGTTAGATCCGTGGGAGCCGTAGTGTTAGGGGTCAGGGTTCTTAGGGGTAAGGCCCAATATTAGGGTGGAAGGCCAAACTAAGGGGGGAGCCCCCCCCAAAATTGAAGGGTCGAAGCCCCAATTTAGGGGAAGAAACGTCAAAATTGTGGGGTCCCCCAAAATTGGGCGGAAGAGCTCTTAATATTGGGGGAAACCCAAAAAAGGAGGGTGGGGGACTCTAAAATTGGGGGGACCCCCCCAAATTGGTTGTGTCCCCCCCAAAATTGGTTGTGTCCCCCCCAATTAGGGGAGGAACCCCCAAAATTGGGTGGGCGAACCCCCATATTGGGGGGGCAGAACACTTAAATGGAAGTGTGAAATTCCAGAATTGAATGTGGACCCCCCAGAACAGTCTTCAGGGGTTTAGTGTGGTAAATTTTATCGGGTTAGGGCTGCAAGGGTTTTTAGGGTTAGGGTTTCTAGGGTTTGTTGGGGTAGGGGTTAGGGTTAGATCTGTGGTTGCCATAGGCTTAGGGGTCAAGGTTCTTAGGGGTTAGGCCTAATATTAGGGCGGAAGGCCAAAATAAGAGGGTGGGAGCCCCCCCCAAAATTGAAGGGTTGAAGCCCCAAGTTAGGGGAAGGAACGGCCAAATTGTGGGGTCCCCCAAAATTGGGCAGAAGAACTTTTAATATTAGGGGGGAACCCAAAAAAGGAGGGTGGGGGACTCTAAAATCGGTTGTGTCCCCCCCAAATTAGGGGAGGAACCCCCAAAATTGGGTGGGTGAATCCCCAAATTGGGGGGAAGAAGACTTAAATGGAAGTGTGAAATTCCAGAATTGAATGTGGACCCCCCCCAGACCTGGGGAGGAATCCCCAAACTTGGGGGGGACCCCCAAAATTGGGGTTAAAGCCCCAGATCCTGGGGAGCTAAGCCCCAAATTAAGGGAAGGAACCTCAAACATGTGGTGAGAACCCCAACATTGGGGGAAAGAACCTTAATATTAGGGTGGCAGGCCAAGAAAGGATGGTGGGGGCCTCCAAAATTGTGGGGGGCTTGGAATTGGGGGGAATCCCCAAAATGGAGGGGGAACCCCAAAAATGGGGGGGGGGCGAAGCACCAAATTAGGGGAAGGAACCCCAAAATTGCGGGGAAGAACTCTGAAATGGAGAGCTGAAAACCCGAAATTGAGGGGAAACCCCCCAAAACGGCGGGAAAACCCTCCATAAACACGAAACCGGTAATGTAACGGAGCAAAAAATGGCGTCCTACGGCAAGGTGCGAGGCTCAATTTTCTGGGGAGTGCTGGGAAATGTAGTTCTTGGCCACCGGGTTTCCGGGAGTCCATATTGTTTTCCCAGAGCATGCCGGGAGATGTAGTTCTCGGACACTGGGCTTCCGGGAGGCCATGTTGGTTTCCCATCTTTACTAGACTCCGGGTGCTCTGGCTTCACAGAGAAACCCCCAAACTGAAAAATGTACCTGCTAATATATTGGGCTCTAAATGTAGCCCTGGGTTAATTGAATAACAATCCCTGGGTAAGATTGAAGTGCAGGAGGGGTTGGCTACGGTTTTAAGAGCCGGTTTGCAGAAAAGGGATTTCCCGTTAAGAAATGGCATATACTGATTGTTCTCTTCCTTGCTCTGCCAAGACCTGAAGCACATCTTGGAAGCCAGGCAGAATCCGTGGAGCCAATGGAGTTCTCAAGCTCGACTTCAGCTTCTTCCCAGCTAGAAGAAGCAAGGACACGCCGGCTGAGTTCCACAGGCAACGCGCCCGTATCTGTAGACGAGGATTTAGAGATGCTACTTTGGGAACTCTCAGACGGCATACTGGAAGCCGAGCTCGACTTGGACCCAGGGAAGGATGAGGATGACCTCCTCCTTGAGCTTTCCAAGATGATTGATGATTGAACTGCATAGTCCTATGGTATATTAAAAAAAAAAAAAAGAAAAAAGAAAAAAAAGAAAACAACTCTTCTTCTTGTTGTATACCCTGAGGTGATCCTTTTTCTAACTGAGGCTTTGCAATGAGACTTAAAGCACAGTTGGATCTGGTAGAAATTGGCAGGATCTGCACTCAGTTGTCCTAAGTTTTCCTGCTGGTCAGAGTTAAGGTCTTGTGCATGGTTCCGTAACTATAGGTGGCTACCTTTGATATCAAGAGGACAAAGCACTTGTTTCTTTTGGCACAGAAAGATGTCCATCGGCACGCTGTGGTGGCTGTGAATTGACGTAGTGATGGAGCGATGCTCTGAAGGCTTAAACGGAAAGCTTCTTCCTTCCGCCCCCCTTGGCACAGCTCGATGTTGGGCACATTGTGAAGCCTGGGTGTTCTGATTTCTCGGACAGTTGATACCCAAATCCCGGAGTTACTATGTCAACTCTTGACTTTTATTTGTGTATGCCATTGTTTTGACTGTAATCTTTTCAGATAATGAAGCTGTAGGGGCGGGAGGGAGCAAAATAATTATTCTAGCGTTGTGGACCAAACATGCTGCCAGGAGTGGTGGTGGTGGGGTCAGCCCACCCGGCCTTACTTTCAATTATCAGGGATGATAAAATGGTGTGAAAAGCAGCAGCTCTGCGATACGGCTACGCTACCCCCACTCCCTTCTCTTGTGCTGTACCAAAGTTCCCCCAAGCTTTGGTTGGTGCTTTTTGCTGGTGACAGTAGGACTCCAGGGCGAGTAGTCGGGACTCTCCTGCAGTAACTGGGTCAATTAAGGGTTGGTTTAAGTGCCTCCTGGTTTTTAAAATTGCTCCCCTGAGCTGCTGGCTCTGCTGCCTGCTACAGCAAATGTTCGGGTGCCATCAGCGTCGCACTTGGGCGTGGGCACTGACCCTGCGGAGGAGAGCTGAGACTCGCGTGTATTGTGTACCCTGCCGCCAGTGATCGTTTTCCCCTAGCAGATCTATTTTGAATCATTTCCCTAAATTTTAGAGGAACTTTAGGCTCTTTGTGCTATGATTTGTGAAGCTGTAGGGGCCCTCAGGCATTTGCTGCTGGCAGAGGAAAACCGCTTGTCGAATTTGTTGTAAATACTTTCTGTTTGGACAACAACGCCTGTGCGTGTGTGTGTGTGTGTGTGTGTGTGTGTGTGCGTGCTTTGACGACCCCCTGCGACGCCCCAGCTCCGCGAGGGAAGCTTTGAAGCGGCTCTGGGAAAACCTCTGCGGAAGAAACCGCTGCTAGTGACTTGCGGAAAAGGGACTCCACAATCAGTGAGATTGTAAAGTAGGTATGTTTATTCAGCGCTGGGCAGCACGGGAGGTCGTGGGCATGAAGATTGATGACTCTTCCTCGTCACCGCTAGTTGACCTCTTGTCTTTGCACAGACTCAGTTGCTCCTTGGCTCTTGTCCATCTGCAGGACCAGTTTCTCCCAGTTTCTTCAGACAGGCTCACTCTCTTATTAGGAGACTGACCTTGGTAAGGGGCCCAAGGCTTCTTGCTTTAGTTAATTGGCACAATGCACCATAGTTAGCAAAGACACTAAGTAGCATCCTAGTTTAACGCTGTCAGCGCTCTATCTCTACTTGATAAGATTCTCCTAACTCCCTCTCTCACTGGAGCCCACGCAGCCCTCCGTCCTGCCGAAGGACTTCACGGGGACTTCTGCCGGCTCCGGGTGCCCTCACACAGACAGAAATGGCTTTGAGAGAAAACAATCAGGAGGAGGAGAGCTCAGAGACTGCGGCCGGCTTCGGCCACCTTCCCCTCGCTTTCCCTCTCCGTGTTCAAACCGAGCACTGTTCTGCCGTCAACCTTCGCTGCCTCTGCCCGCGGCGCCGGGCTTTCGCGGGTGCCATTGCTCCTCTACATATTTTATCCTTCCTTTTGTAAGGAATGGTCCAGCAATTCGTGTCACTAAGGGATTTGAAGGGTTACCATCGAGGCCCGGGTCTAGGTGATAAGAGAACAAAGGGGTTTTTAGGGAAAAGTGCTGACTACTGCAGGGGATGTTGCTAGAGTTTCTGAAATCCGGCGCAGAGGCTCCCAAACGAGGAGGAAGGGGGAGCTGAAGGACAATTGAAGGACAAAAGCCTGAGAGGAAGACAACCAGCATTCAGCCCGAGCAAGCCCCGAGAGACCACCAGAGACTGGTACGCAGGCGCCCCTGGGAGGGGTTTCGGATTCCGGAAACCAATTCTAATAACCCTGCCTCTTCTCGAAGTAGTAATGAATATGTATTAGCCTGGGAGCATCAAAACCAGCCGCCTTACGTAACAGGCGTGCGTCCTGGGGGAGCAGAGACTCCCGGCGCACCCAGCGCTGCTTGCTTGCCTCTATTCTTTTAATAAATTGTAAACTTTGATTGTAATCCTATTTGGATTTATAACAGCCATTTATAACACTTTTTATATTTGTATTTTATTTAAGGCTGTCTTGCCCCCCTCCCCCCCCAGCCTCGCTGCTCGCCAATAAAGCTGGCGCAGGGGCTAAGGGATTTGAAGGGCCTGCTTGTACACCTAAGGGATTTGAGGGCCTGCTTGTACACCTTTGGGGACTGCCTCTTTTGGGGGGGGGGGAGGTGTTAGGAGCTGCTTGTATACTTTTTTAGGCATTCCTCTGAGAGGGGGTTGGGAGCTTCGTGTATACTGGGGGGGGAGGGCCTCCCTCGAGGTGGAAGCGGGGGGGGTTGGAGCGTTTCTACACTGTAGGGGCCTGCCTGTACACTTTTGGGGCCTGCCTTGGAGGGGTTGGGAACTGCTTGTACACCTTTGGGGCCTGCGTCTGCGCGGGGCGGGGGGGGTTAGGGGGTTGGAGCTGGTTTTAACCTTTCGGGCTTGCATCTGGAGGGGCTTGGGGCCTGCCTTTGGGGGGGTGGTTGTGAGCTGCTTGTATACTGTAGGGGCCTGCTTGTACACCTTTGGGGCCTGCGTCTGGGGGGGGGTGGGAGCTGCTTGTACACTGTTAGGGCCTGCCTTGGGGGAGGGGTTGGGGCATGTGCCTTGGGGGCATGGGGTTGGGAGCTGCTTCTACGCTGTAGGGGTCTGGGTTTTGGGGGGTTGGGGCTGTTTGTACACCTTTGGGGCGTGCCTCTGGGGAGGATGGGGAGTTGCTTGTACACCTTTGGGGCCTGTGTCTGGGGGGGGGTTGGGGCCTGTGCCGGGGGGGTTGGGAGCTGCTTGTACGCTCTAGGGTCCTCTGGCAGGCTTTGGGGCCTCCCTTTGAGGGGGGCAGTTGGGAGCTGGTTGTACACCTTTGGGGCCTGAGTCTGGGGTGTGGGGGCTGGGGCTGAGGCCTGGGGCCTGGGGCATGCATCTGGGTGGTGGTGGGGGGGGGTCCAGTTCATGGGGGGGGTGGGTTGGGAGCTGCTTGTGGACAGTTGGGGTCTGCATCCGGGTGTGGCTGGGGCCTGCTTGTAGACTTCTGCAGCCTGTGTCTGGTGTTTGGGGGCTTTTCTGTAGTGTTTGGGGATTGCATTTTGGCTTTGGGATGTGTCTAGAGCTTCTGGGGCCTAGCTGTAGTGCTTGGGGCCTGCGTCTGGGGCTTTTCTGTAGCATTTTGGTAGCGTGTTTGTGATTTGGGGTCTGTATCCAGGGTTTTGCCTTTTTTGTAGTTTTCAGCTTTGTGTCTGTTTCTTTGTTGGTTGCCTGGGGTTTGGGGTTTGGATCATTAGTCAGTGTCATTAGCGTCGGGGGGTTGATATGAAGGGTTAGGGTTGTGGTTAGAGTTGTTACGGTTAAAGAGAATAAGGATTTTAGGGTAAGGGGATCAAGGTTGTGGGAATAAAAATGTTTTTGCACAGAGTTACATCGTTTAGAGGGAAGGAGGGTGGTATTGATATATGCTTGCAGTGATAAGAAAGCTTAACAGACAACCTTGTAAAATGCAGACAACCAGAATCCTTAGAGCAATTGGGTGGAAATCACGGTGTAAGAAACATTACCACCTCAAAGAGGAAAACAGTCAAGAAAAAAATAAAATTGACTAGTAACAGGCCAGCAGCTGTGTATTTTCTGTGAAGCACTGGATAGATTGTGAACATGGATTACCCAGTCAATGGGGAAACTGGGGAGGGTCCTGGTCACCGAGAGGAAAAAAAAATTATATAAACTGTGTTATGGAACTAGTAGGTGGCTTGTGGGACGCCTGCCATTGCAATCGTGAATAAAAATGCTACCTCACTGAGATACTTGCCTGAGCCTATGGTATTGGTTACAGAGTGTTTCTAATAAGGTGTTAGGGTTTTAAGGTTTCAGGGCTAAGGCACTAGGGTTGGGTTTCAGGGTTAGGGTTTCCAGGGTTTAGGGTTAGGATTTTAAGGTTGTTAGGGTTGGAGTTATAAGGGTTAGGGTTTGGGGGTTAGTGTGTTAAGGTTTTAAAGTATTTTGTGGTTTTAGTGTTGATAGGGTTTTTAGGGTTAGGGTCTTAGGGTTTTAGTTATGGTCAGGTATTTAGGGTTAGGGTTTTAAGGTCTTATTTTTTTTTTTTTAAGGTTAGGGTCTCCAGCGTTAGGGCTTTGAGAATCTTTACGTTTTGGGTTAGGGTTTAGAGGGTCTTAATTTTTAGGGTTAGGGCTTTTAGGCGTAGGTCTAGTGTGGTAAATTTTATCGGGTTAGGACTGTAAGGGTTTTTAGGGTTAGGGTTTCTAGGGTTTTTTGGGGTAGGGGTTAGGGTTAGATCCGTGGGAGCCGTAGTGTTAGGGGTCAGGGTTCTTAGGGGTAAGGCCCAATATTAGGGTGGAAGGCCAAACTAAGGGGGGAGCCCCCCCCAAAATTGAAGGGTCGAAGCCCCAATTTAGGGGAAGAAACGTCAAAATTGTGGGGTCCCCCAAAATTGGGCGGAAGAGCTCTTAATATTGGGGGAAACCCAAAAAAGGAGGGTGGGGGACTCTAAAATTGGTTGTGTCCCCCCCAAAATTGGTTGTGTCCCCCCCAAAATTGGTTGTGTCCCCCCCAATTATGGGAGGAACCCCCAAAATTGGGTGGGCAAACCCCCATATTGGGGGGGCAGAACACTTAAATGGAAGTGTGAAATTCCAGAATTGAATGTGGACCCCCCAGAACAGTCTTCAGGGGTTTAGTGTGGTAAATTTTATCGGGTTATGGCTGTAAGGGTTTTTAGGGTTAGGGTTTCTAGGGTTTGTTGGGGTAGGGGTTAGGGTTAGATCTGTGGTTGCCATAGCGTTAGGGGTCAAGGTTCTTAGGGGTTAGGCCTAATATTAGGGCGGAAGGCCAAAATAAGAGGGGGGGAGCCCCCCCCAAAATCGAAGGGTTGAAGCCCAAAGTTAGGGGAAGGAACGGCCAAATTGTGGGGTCCCCCAAAATTGGGCGGAAGAACTCTTTAAAATTAGGGGGGAACCCAAAAAAGGAGGGTGGGGGACTCTACAATTGGGGGGGACCCCCAAAATTGGTCGGGTCCCCCCAAATTAGGGGAGGAACCCCCAAAATTGGGTGGGTGAACCCCCAAATTGGGGGGAAGAAGACTTAAATGGAAGTGTGAAATTCCAGAATTGAATGTGGACCCCCCCCCCGACCTGGGGAGGAATCCCCAAACTTGGGGGGGACCCCCAAAATTGGGGTTAAAGCCCCAGATCCCGGGGAGCTAAGCCCCAAATTAAGGGAAGGAACCTCAAACATGTGGTGAGAACCCCAACATTGGGGGAAAGAACCTTAATATTAGGGTGGCAGGCCAAGAAAGGATGGTGGGGGCCTCCAAAATTGTGGGGGGCTTGGAATTGGGGGGAATCCCCAAAATGGAGGGGGAACCCCAAAAGTGGGGGGGGGGCGAAGCACCAAATTAGGGGAAGGAACCCCAAAATTGCGGGGAAGAACTCTGAAATGGAGAGCTGAAAACCCGAAATTGAGGGGAAACCCCCCAAAACGGCGGGAAAACCCTCCATAAACACGAAACCGGTAATGTAACAGAGCAAAAAATGGCGTCCTACGGCACGCTGCGAGGCTCAATTTTCTGGGGAGTGCTGGGAAATGTAGTTCTTGGCCACCGGGTTTCCGGGAGTCCATATTGTTTTCCCAGAGCATGCCGGGAGATGTAGTTCTCTGACACTGGGCTTCCGGGAGGCCATGTTGGTTTCCCATCTTTGCTAGACTCCGGGTGCTCTGGCTTCACAGAGAAACCCCCAAACTGAAAAATGTACCTGCTAATATATTGGGCTCTAAATGTAGCCCTGGGTTAATTGAATAACAATCCCTGGGTAAGATTGAAGTGCAGGAGGGGTTGGCTACGGTTTTAAGAGCCGGTTTGCAGAAAAGGGATTTCCCATTAAGAAATGGCATATACTGATTGTTCTCTTCCTTGCTCTGCCAAGACCTGAAGCACATCTTGGAAGCCAGGCAGAATCCGTGGAGCCAATGGAGTTCTCAAGCTCGACTTCAGCTTCTTCCCAGCTAGAAGAAGCAAGGACACGCCGGCTGAGTTCCACAGGCAACGCGCCCGTATCTGTAGACGAGGATTTAGAGATGCTACTTTGGGAACTCTCAGACGGCATACTGGAAGCCGAGCTCGACTTGGACCCAGGGAAGGATGAGGATGACCTCCTCCTTGAGCTTTCCAAGATGATTGATGATTGAACTGCATAGTCCTATGGTATATTAAAAAAAAAAAAAAAAAAGAAAAAAAAGAAAACAACTCTTCTTCTTGTTGGATACCCCGAGGTGATCCTTTTTCTAACTGAGGCTTTGCAATGAGACTTAAAGCACAGTTGGATCTGGTAGAAATTGGCAGGATCTGCACTCAGTTGTCCTAAGTTTTCCTGCTGGTCAGAGTTAAGGTCTTGTGCATGGTTCCGTAACTATAGGTGGCTACCTTTGATATCAAGAGGACAAAGCACTTGTTTCTTTTGGCACAGAAAGATGTCCATCGGCACGCTGTGGTGGCTGTGAATTGACGTAGTGATGGAGCGATGCTCTGAAGGCTTAAACGGAAAGCTTCTTCCTTCCGCCCCCCTTGGCACAGCTCGATGTTGGGCACATTGTGAAGCCTGGGTGTTCTGATTTCTCGGACAGTTGATACCCAAATCCCGGAGTTACTATGTCAACTCTTGACTTTTATTTGTGTATGCCATTGTTTTGACTGTAATCTTTTCAGATGATGAAGCTGTAGGGGCGGGAGGGAGCAAAATAATTATTCTAGCGTTGTGGACCAAACATGCTGCCAGGAGTGGTGGTGGTGGGGTCAGCCCACCCGGCCTTACTTTCAATTATCAGGGATGATAAAATGGTGTGAAAAGCAGCAGCTCTGCGATACGGCTACGCTACCCCCACTCCCTTCTCTTGTGCTGTACCAAAGTTCCCCCAAGCTTTGGTTGGTGCTTTTTGCTGGTGACAGTAGGACTCCAGGGCGAGTAGTCGGGACTCTCCTGCAGTAACTGGGTCAATTAAGGGTTGGTTTAAGTGCCTCCTGGTTTTTAAAATTGCTCCCCTGAGCTGCTGGCTCTGCTGCCTGCTACAGCAAATGTTCGGGTGCCATCAGCGTCGCACTTGGGCGTGGGCACTGACCCTGCGGAGGAGAGCTGAGACTCGCGTGTATTGTGTACCCGGCCGCCAGTGATCGTTTTCCCCTAGCAGATCTATTTTGAATCATTTCCCTAAATTTTAGAGGAACTTTAGGCTCTTTGTGCTATGATTTGTGAAGCTGTAGGGGCCCTCAGGCATTTGCTGCTGGCAGAGGAAAACCGCTTGTCGAATTCGTTGTAAATACTTTCTGTTTGGACAACAACGCCTGTGTGTGTGTGTGTGTGTGTGTGTGTGTGTGTGTGTGTGTGCACGCGTGCGTGCTTTGACGACCCCCTGCGACGCCCCAGCTCCGCGAGGGAAGCTTTGAAGCGGCTCTGGGAAAACCTCTGCGGAAGAAACCGCTGCTAGTGACTTGCGGAAAAGGGACTCCACAATCAGTGAGATTGTAAAGCAGGTATGTTTATTCAGCGCTGGGCAGCACGGGAGGTCGTGGGCATGAAGATTGATGACTCTTCCTCGTCACCGCTAGTTGACCTCTTGTCTTTGCACAGACTCAGTTGCTCCTTGGCTCTTGTCCATCTGCAGGACCAGTTTCTCCCAGTTTCTTCAGACAGGCTCACTCTCTTATTAGGAGACTGACCTTGGTAAGGGGCCCAAGGCTTCTTGCTTTAGTTAATTGGCACAATGCACCATAGTTAGCAAAGACACTAAGTAGCATCCTAGTTTAACGCTGTCAGCGCTCTATCTCTACTTGATAAGATTCTCCTAACTCCCTCTCTCACTGGAGCCCACGCAGCCCTCCGTCCTGCCGAAGGACTTCACGGGGACTTCTGCCGGCTCCGGGTGCCCGCACACAGACAGAAATGGCTTTGAGAGAAAACAATCAGGAGGAGGAGAGCTCAGAGACTGCGGCCGGCTTCGGCCACCTTCCCCTCGCTTTCCCTCTCCGTGTTCAAACCGAGCACTGTTCTGCCGTCAACCTTCGCTGCCTCTGCCCGCGGCGCCGGGCTTTCGCGGGTGCCATTGCTCCTCTACATATTTTATCCTTCCTTTTGTAAGGAATGGTCCAGCAATTCGTGTCACTAAGGGATTTGAAGGGTTACCATCGAGGCCCGGGTCTAGGTGATAAGAGAACAAAGGGGTTTTTAGGGAAAAGTGCTGACTACTGCAGGGGATGTTGCTAGAGTTTCTGAAATCCGGCGCAGAGGCTCCCAAACGAGGAGGAAGGGGGAGCTGAAGGACAATTGAAGGACAAAAGCCTGAGAGGAAGACAACCAGCATTCAGCCCGAGCAAGCCCCGAGAGACCACCAGAGACTGGTACGCAGGCGCCCCTGGGAGGGGTTTCGGATTCCGGAAACCAATTCTAATAACCCTGCCTCTTCTCGAAGTAGTAATGAATATGTATTAGCCTGGGAGCATCAAAACCAGCCGCCTTACGTAACAGGCGTGCGTCCTGGGGGAGCAGAGACTCCCGGCGCACCCAGCGCTGCTTGCTTGCCTCTATTCGTTTAATAAATTGTAAACTTTGATTGTAATCCTATTTGGATTTATAACAGCCATTTATAACACTTTTTATATTTGTATTTTATTTAAGGCTGTCTTGCCCCCCTCCCCCCCCAGCCTCGCTGCTCGCCAATAAAGCTGGCGCAGGGGCTAAGGGATTTGAAGGGCCTGCTTGTACACCTAAGGGATTTGAGGGCCTGCTTGTACACCTTTGGGGACTGCCTCTTTTGGGGGGGGGGGGGGTGTTAGGAGCTGCTTGTATACTTTTTTAGGCATTCCTCTGAGAGGGGGTTGGGAGCTTCGTGTATACTGGGGGGGGAGGGCCTCCCTCGAGGTGGAAGCGGGGGGGCTTGGAGCGTTTCTACACTGTAGGGGCCTGCCTGTACACTTTTGGGGCCTGCCTTGGAGGGGTTGGGAACTGCTTGTACACCTTTGGGGCCTGCGTCTGCGCGGGGCGGGGGGGGTTAGGGGGTTGGAGCTGGTTTTAACCTTTCGGGCTTGCATCTGGAGGGGCTTGGGGCCTGCCTTTGGGGGGGTGGTTGTGAGCTGCTTGTATACTGTAGGGGCCTGCTTGTACACCTTTGGGGCCTGCGTCTGGGGGGGGGTGGGAGCTGCTTGTACACTGTTAGGGCCTGCCTTGGGGGAGGGGTTGGGGCATGTGCCTTGGGGGCATGGGGTTGGGAGCTGCTTCTACGCTGTAGGGGTCTGGGTCTTGGGGGGTTGGGGCTGTTTGTACACCTTTGGGGCGTGCCTCTGGGGAGGATGGGGAGTTGCTTGTACACCTTTGGGGCCTGTGTCTGGGGGGGGGTTGGGGCCTGTGCCGGGGGGGTTGGGAGCTGCTTGTACGCTCTAGGGTCCTCTGGCAGGCTTTGGGGCCTCCCTTTGAGGGGGGCAGTTGGGAGCTGGTTGTACACCTTTGGGGCCTGAGTCTGGGGTGTGGGGGCTGGGGCTGAGGCCTGGGGCCTGGGGCATGCATCTGGGTGGTGGGGGGGGGGGGGTCCAGTTCATGGGGGGGGTGGGTTGGGAGCTGCTTGTGGACAGTTGGGGTCTGCATCCGGGTGTGGCTGGGGCCTGCTTGTAGACTTCTGCAGCCTGTGTCTGGTGTTTGGGGGCTTTTCTGTAGTGTTTGGGGATTGCATTTTGGCTTTGGGATGTGTCTAGAGCTTCTGGGGCCTAGCTGTAGTGCTTGGGGCCTGCGTCTGGGGCTTTTCTGTAGCATTTTGGTAGCGTGTTTGTGATTTGGGGTCTGTATCCAGGGTTTTGCCTTTTTTGTAGTTTTCAGCTTTGTGTCTGTTTCTTTGTTGGTTGCCTGGGGTTTGGGGTTTGGATCATTAGTCAGTGTCATTAGCGTCGGGGGGTTGATATGAAGGGTTAGGGTTGTGGTTAGAGTTGTTACGGTTAAAGAGAATAAGGATTTTAGGGTAAGGGGATCAAGGTTGTGGGAATAAAAATGTTTTTGCACAGAGTTACATCGTTTAGAGGGAAGGAGGGTGGTATTGATATATGCTTGCAGTGATAAGAAAGCTTAACAGACAACCTTGTAAAATGCAGACAACCAGAATCCTTAGAGCAATTGGGTGGAAATCACGGTGTAAGAAACATTACCACCTCAAAGAGGAAAACAGTCAAGAAAAAAATAAAATTGACTAGTAACAGGCCAGCAGCTGTGTATTTTCTGTGAAGCACTGGATAGATTGTGAACATGGATTACTCAGTCAATGGGGAAACTGGGGAGGGTCCTGGTCACCGAGAGGAAAAAAAAAATTATATAAACTGTGTTATGGAACTAGTAGGTGGCTTGTGGGACGCCTGCCATTGCAATCGTGAATAAAAATGCTACCTCACTGAGATACTTGCCTGAGCCTATGGTATTGGTTACAGAGTGTTTCTAATAAGGTGTTAGGGTTTTAAGGTTTCAGGGCTAAGGCACTAGGGTTGGGTTTCAGGGTTAGGGTTTCCAGGGTTTAGGGTTAGGATTTTAAGGTTGTTAGGGTTGGAGTTATAAGGGTTAGGGTTTGGGGGTTAGTGTGTTAAGGTTTTAAAGTATTTTGTGGTTTTAGTGTTGATAGGGTTTTTAGGGTTAGGGTCTTAGGGTTTTAGTTATGGTCAGGTATTTAGGGTTAGGGTTTTAAGGTCTTTTTTTTTTTTTTTTTAAGGTTAGGGTCTCCAGCGTTAGGGCTTTGAGAATCTTTACGTTTTGGGTTAGGGTTTAGAGGGTCTTAATTTTTAGGGTTAGGGCTTTTAGGCGTAGGTCTAGTGTGGTAAATTTTATCGGGTTAGGACTGTAAGGGTTTTTAGGGTTAGGGTTTCTACGGTTTTTTGGGGTAGGGGTTAGGGTTAGATCCGTGGGAGCCGTAGTATTAGGGGTCAGGGTTCTTAGGGGTAAGGCCCAATATTAGGGTGGAAGGCCAAACTAAGGGGGGAGCCCCCCCCAAAATTGAAGGGTCGAAGCCCCAATTTAGGGGAAGAAACGTCAAAATTGTGGGGTCCCCCAAAATTGGGCGGAAGAGCTCTTAATATTGGGGGAAACCCAAAAAAGGAGGGTGGGGGACTCTAAAATTGGTTGTGTCCCCCCCAAAATTGGTTGTGTCCCCCCCAAAATTGGTTGTGTCCCCCCCAATTAGGGGAGGAACCCCCAAAATTGGGTGGGCAAACCCCCATATTGGGGGGGCAGAACACTTAAATGGAAGTGTGAAATTCCAGAATTGAATGTGGACCCCCCAGAACAGTCTTCAGGGGTTTAGTGTGGTAAATTTTATCGGGTTATGGCTGTAAGGGTTTTTAGGGTTAGGGTTTCTAGGGTTTGTTGGGGTAGGGGTTAGGGTTAGATCTGTGGTTGCCATAGCGTTAGGGGTCAAGGTTCTTAGGGGTTAGGCCTAATATTAGGGCGGAAGGCCAAAATAAGAGGGGGGGAGCCCCCCCCAAAATCGAAGGGTTGAAGCCCAAAGTTAGGGGAAGGAACGGCCAAATTGTGGGGTCCCCCAAAATTGGGCGGAAGAACTCTTTAAAATTAGGGGGGAACCCAAAAAAGGAGGGTGGGGGACTCTACAATTGGGGGGGACCCCCAAAATTGGTCGGGTCCCCCCAAATTAGGGGAGGAACCCCCAAAATTGGGTGGGTGAACCCCCAAATTGGGGGGAAGAAGACTTAAATGGAAGTGTGAAATTCCAGAATTGAATGTGGACCCCCCCCCCGACCTGGGGAGGAATCCCCAAACTTGGGGGGGACCCCCAAAATTGGGGTTAAAGCCCCAGATCCCGGGGAGCTAAGCCCCAAATTAAGGGAAGGAACCTCAAACATGTGGTGAGAACCCCAACATTGGGGGAAAGAACCTTAATATTAGGGTGGCAGGCCAAGAAAGGATGGTGGGGGCCTCCAAAATTGTGGGGGGCTTGGAATTGGGGGGAATCCCCAAAATGGAGGGGGAACCCCAAAAGTGGGGGGGGGGCGAAGCACCAAATTAGGGGAAGGAACCCCAAAATTGCGGGGAAGAACTCTGAAATGGAGAGCTGAAAACCCGAAATTGAGGGGAAACCCCCCAAAACGGCGGGAAAACCCTCCATAAACACGAAACCGGTAATGTAACAGAGCAAAAAATGGCGTCCTACGGCACGCTGCGAGGCTCAATTTTCTGGGGAGTGCTGGGAAATGTAGTTCTTGGCCACCGGGTTTCCGGGAGTCCATATTGTTTTCCCAGAGCATGCCGGGAGATGTAGTTCTCGGACACTGGGCTTCCGGGAGGCCATGTTGGTTTCCCATCTTTGCTAGACTCCGGGTGCTCTGGCTTCACAGAGAAACCCCCAAACTGAAAAATGTACCTGCTAATATATTGGGCTCTAAATGTAGCCCTGGGTTAATTGAATAACAATCCCTGGGTAAGATTGAAGTGCAGGAGGGGTTGGCTACGGTTTTAAGAGCCGGTTTGCAGAAAAGGGATTTCCCATTAAGAAATGGCATATACTGATTGTTCTCTTCCTTGCTCTGCCAAGACCTGAAGCACATCTTGGAAGCCAGGCAGAATCCGTGGAGCCAATGGAGTTCTCAAGCTCGACTTCAGCTTCTTCCCAGCTAGAAGAAGCAAGGACACGCCGGCTGAGTTCCACAGGCAACGCGCCCGTATCTGTAGACGAGGATTTAGAGATGCTACTTTGGGAACTCTCAGACGGCATACTGGAAGCCGAGCTCGACTTGGACCCAGGGAAGGATGAGGATGACCTCCTCCTTGAGCTTTCCAAGATGATTGATGATTGAACTGCATAGTCCTATGGTATATTAAAAAAAAAAAAAAAAAAGAAAAAAAAGAAAACAACTCTTCTTCTTGTTGGATACCCCGAGGTGATCCTTTTTCTAACTGAGGCTTTGCAATGAGACTTAAAGCACAGTTGGATCTGGTAGAAATTGGCAGGATCTGCACTCAGTTGTCCTAAGTTTTCCTGCTGGTCAGAGTTAAGGTCTTGTGCATGGTTCCGTAACTATAGGTGGCTACCTTTGATATCAAGAGGACAAAGCACTTGTTTCTTTTGGCACAGAAAGATGTCCATCGGCACGCTGTGGTGGCTGTGAATTGACGTAGTGATGGAGCGATGCTCTGAAGGCTTAAACGGAAAGCTTCTTCCTTCCGCCCCCCTTGGCACAGCTCGATGTTGGGCACATTGTGAAGCCTGGGTGTTCTGATTTCTCGGACAGTTGATACCCAAATCCCGGAGTTACTATGTCAACTCTTGACTTTTATTTGTGTATGCCATTGTTTTGACTGTAATCTTTTCAGATGATGAAGCTGTAGGGGCGGGAGGGAGCAAAATAATTATTCTAGCGTTGTGGACCAAACATGCTGCCAGGAGTGGTGGTGGTGGGGTCAGCCCACCCGGCCTTACTTTCAATTATCAGGGATGATAAAATGGTGTGAAAAGCAGCAGCTCTGCGATACGGCTACGCTACCCCCACTCCCTTCTCTTGTGCTGTACCAAAGTTCCCCCAAGCTTTGGTTGGTGCTTTTTGCTGGTGACAGTAGGACTCCAGGGCGAGTAGTCGGGACTCTCCTGCAGTAACTGGGTCAATTAAGGGTTGGTTTAAGTGCCTCCTGGTTTTTAAAATTGCTCCCCTGAGCTGCTGGCTCTGCTGCCTGCTACAGCAAATGTTCGGGTGCCATCAGCGTCGCACTTGGGCGTGGGCACTGACCCTGCGGAGGAGAGCTGAGACTCGCGTGTATTGTGTACCCGGCCGCCAGTGATCGTTTTCCCCTAGCAGATCTATTTTGAATCATTTCCCTAAATTTTAGAGGAACTTTAGGCTCTTTGTGCTATGATTTGTGAAGCTGTAGGGGCCCTCAGGCATTTGCTGCTGGCAGAGGAAAACCGCTTGTCGAATTCGTTGTAAATACTTTCTGTTTGGACAACAACGCCTGTGTGTGTGTGTGTGTGTGTGTGTGTGTGTGTGTGTGTGTGCACGCGTGCGTGCTTTGACGACCCCCTGCGACGCCCCAGCTCCGCGAGGGAAGCTTTGAAGCGGCTCTGGGAAAACCTCTGCGGAAGAAACCGCTGCTAGTGACTTGCGGAAAAGGGACTCCACAATCAGTGAGATTGTAAAGCAGGTATGTTTATTCAGCGCTGGGCAGCACGGGAGGTCGTGGGCATGAAGATTGATGACTCTTCCTCGTCACCGCTAGTTGACCTCTTGTCTTTGCACAGACTCAGTTGCTCCTTGGCTCTTGTCCATCTGCAGGACCAGTTTCTCCCAGTTTCTTCAGACAGGCTCACTCTCTTATTAGGAGACTGACCTTGGTAAGGGGCCCAAGGCTTCTTGCTTTAGTTAATTGGCACAATGCACCATAGTTAGCAAAGACACTAAGTAGCATCCTAGTTTAACGCTGTCAGCGCTCTATCTCTACTTGATAAGATTCTCCTAACTCCCTCTCTCACTGGAGCCCACGCAGCCCTCCGTCCTGCCGAAGGACTTCACGGGGACTTCTGCCGGCTCCGGGTGCCCGCACACAGACAGAAATGGCTTTGAGAGAAAACAATCAGGAGGAGGAGAGCTCAGAGACTGCGGCCGGCTTCGGCCACCTTCCCCTCGCTTTCCCTCTCCGTGTTCAAACCGAGCACTGTTCTGCCGTCAACCTTCGCTGCCTCTGCCCGCGGCGCCGGGCTTTCGCGGGTGCCATTGCTCCTCTACATATTTTATCCTTCCTTTTGTAAGGAATGGTCCAGCAATTCGTGTCACTAAGGGATTTGAAGGGTTACCATCGAGGCCCGGGTCTAGGTGATAAGAGAACAAAGGGGTTTTTAGGGAAAAGTGCTGACTACTGCAGGGGATGTTGCTAGAGTTTCTGAAATCCGGCGCAGAGGCTCCCAAACGAGGAGGAAGGGGGAGCTGAAGGACAATTGAAGGACAAAAGCCTGAGAGGAAGACAACCAGCATTCAGCCCGAGCAAGCCCCGAGAGACCACCAGAGACTGGTACGCAGGCGCCCCTGGGAGGGGTTTCGGATTCCGGAAACCAATTCTAATAACCCTGCCTCTTCTCGAAGTAGTAATGAATATGTATTAGCCTGGGAGCATCAAAACCAGCCGCCTTACGTAACAGGCGTGCGTCCTGGGGGAGCAGAGACTCCCGGCGCACCCAGCGCTGCTTGCTTGCCTCTATTCGTTTAATAAATTGTAAACTTTGATTGTAATCCTATTTGGATTTATAACAGCCATTTATAACACTTTTTATATTTGTATTTTATTTAAGGCTGTCTTGCCCCCCTCCCCCCCCAGCCTCGCTGCTCGCCAATAAAGCTGGCGCAGGGGCTAAGGGATTTGAAGGGCCTGCTTGTACACCTAAGGGATTTGAGGGCCTGCTTGTACACCTTTGGGGACTGCCTCTTTTGGGGGGGGGGGGGGGTGTTAGGAGCTGCTTGTATACTTTTTTAGGCATTCCTCTGAGAGGGGGTTGGGAGCTTCGTGTATACTGGGGGGGGAGGGCCTCCCTCGAGGTGGAAGCGGGGGGGCTTGGAGCGTTTCTACACTGTAGGGGCCTGCCTGTACACTTTTGGGGCCTGCCTTGGAGGGGTTGGGAACTGCTTGTACACCTTTGGGGCCTGCGTCTGCGCGGGGCGGGGGGGGTTAGGGGGTTGGAGCTGGTTTTAACCTTTCGGGCTTGCATCTAGAGGGGCTTGGGGCCTGCCTTTGGGGGGGTGGTTGTGAGCTGCTTGTATACTGTAGGGGCCTGCTTGTACACCTTTGGGGCCTGCGTCTGGGGGGGGGTGGGAGCTGCTTGTACACTGTTAGGGCCTGCCTTGGGGGAGGGGTTGGGGCATGTGCCTTGGGGGCATGGGGTTGGGAGCTGCTTCTACGCTGTAGGGGTCTGGGTCTTGGGGGGTTGGGGCTGTTTGTACACCTTTGGGGCGTGCCTCTGGGGAGGATGGGGAGTTGCTTGTACACCTTTGGGGCCTGTGTCTGGGGGGGGGTTGGGGCCTGTGCCGGGGGGGTTGGGAGCTGCTTGTACGCTCTAGGGTCCTCTGGCAGGCTTTGGGGCCTCCCTTTGAGGGGGGCAGTTGGGAGCTGGTTGTACACCTTTGGGGCCTGAGTCTGGGGTGTGGGGGCTGGGGCTGAGGCCTGGGGCCTGGGGCATGCATCTGGGTGGTGGGGGGGGGGGGGTCCAGTTCATGGGGGGGGTGGGTTGGGAGCTGCTTGTGGACAGTTGGGGTCTGCATCCGGGTGTGGCTGGGGCCTGCTTGTAGACTTCTGCAGCCTGTGTCTGGTGTTTGGGGGCTTTTCTGTAGTGTTTGGGGATTGCATTTTGGCTTTGGGATGTGTCTAGAGCTTCTGGGGCCTAGCTGTAGTGCTTGGGGCCTGCGTCTGGGGCTTTTCTGTAGCATTTTGGTAGCGTGTTTGTGATTTGGGGTCTGTATCCAGGGTTTTGCCTTTTTTGTAGTTTTCAGCTTTGTGTCTGTTTCTTTGTTGGTTGCCTGGGGTTTGGGGTTTGGATCATTAGTCAGTGTCATTAGCGTCGGGGGGTTGATATGAAGGGTTAGGGTTGTGGTTAGAGTTGTTACGGTTAAAGAGAATAAGGATTTTAGGGTAAGGGGATCAAGGTTGTGGGAATAAAAATGTTTTTGCACAGAGTTACATCGTTTAGAGGGAAGGAGGGTGGTATTGATATATGCTTGCAGTGATAAGAAAGCTTAACAGACAACCTTGTAAAATGCAGACAACCAGAATCCTTAGAGCAATTGGGTGGAAATCACGGTGTAAGAAACATTACCACCTCAAAGAGGAAAACAGTCAAGAAAAAAATAAAATTGACTAGTAACAGGCCAGCAGCTGTGTATTTTCTGTGAAGCACTGGATAGATTGTGAACATGGATTACTCAGTCAATGGGGAAACTGGGGAGGGTCCTGGTCACCGAGAGGAAAAAAAAAATTATATAAACTGTGTTATGGAACTAGTAGGTGGCTTGTGGGACGCCTGCCATTGCAATCGTGAATAAAAATGCTACCTCACTGAGATACTTGCCTGAGCCTATGGTATTGGTTACAGAGTGTTTCTAATAAGGTGTTAGGGTTTTAAGGTTTCAGGGCTAAGGCACTAGGGTTGGGTTTCAGGGTTAGGGTTTCCAGGGTTTAGGGTTAGGATTTTAAGGTTGTTAGGGTTGGAGTTATAAGGGTTAGGGTTTGGGGGTTAGTGTGTTAAGGTTTTAAAGTATTTTGTGGTTTTAGTGTTGATAGGGTTTTTAGGGTTAGGGTCTTAGGGTTTTAGTTATGGTCAGGTATTTAGGGTTAGGGTTTTAAGGTCTTTTTTTTTTTTTTTTTAAGGTTAGGGTCTCCAGCGTTAGGGCTTTGAGAATCTTTACGTTTTGGGTTAGGGTTTAGAGGGTCTTAATTTTTAGGGTTAGGGCTTTTAGGCGTAGGTCTAGTGTGGTAAATTTTATCGGGTTAGGACTGTAAGGGTTTTTAGGGTTAGGGTTTCTACGGTTTTTTGGGGTAGGGGTTAGGGTTAGATCCGTGGGAGCCGTAGTATTAGGGGTCAGGGTTCTTAGGGGTAAGGCCCAATATTAGGGTGGAAGGCCAAACTAAGGGGGGAGCCCCCCCCAAAATTGAAGGGTCGAAGCCCCAATTTAGGGGAAGAAACGTCAAAATTGTGGGGTCCCCCAAAATTGGGGTTAAAGCCCCAGATCCCGGGGAGCTAAGCCCCAAATTAAGGGAAGGAACCTCAAACATGTGGTGAGAACCCCAACATTGGGGGAAAGAACCTTAATATTAGGGTGGCAGGCCAAGAAAGGATGGTGGGGGCCTCCAAAATTGTGGGGGGCTTGGAATTGGGGGGAATCCCCAAAATGGAGGGGGAACCCCAAAAGTGGGGGGGGGGCGAAGCACCAAATTAGGGGAAGGAACCCCAAAATTGCGGGGAAGAACTCTGAAATGGAGAGCTGAAAACCCGAAATTGAGGGGAAACCCCCCAAAACGGCGGGAAAACCCTCCATAAACACGAAACCGGTAATGTAACAGAGCAAAAAATGGCGTCCTACGGCACGCTGCGAGGCTCAATTTTCTGGGGAGTGCTGGGAAATGTAGTTCTTGGCCACCGGGTTTCCGGGAGTCCATATTGTTTTCCCAGAGCATGCCGGGAGATGTAGTTCTCGGACACTGGGCTTCCGGGAGGCCATGTTGGTTTCCCATCTTTGCTAGACTCCGGGTGCTCTGGCTTCACAGAGAAACCCCCAAACTGAAAAATGTACCTGCTAATATATTGGGCTCTAAATGTAGCCCTGGGTTAATTGAATAACAATCCCTGGGTAAGATTGAAGTGCAGGAGGGGTTGGCTACGGTTTTAAGAGCCGGTTTGCAGAAAAGGGATTTCCTGTTAAGAAATGGCATATACTGATTGTTCTCTTCCTTGCTCTGCCAAGACCTGAAGCACATCTTGGAAGCCAGGCAGAATCCGTGGAACCAATGGAGTTCTCAAGCTCGACTTCAGCTTCTTCCCAGCTAGAAGAAGCAAGGACACGCCGGCTGAGTTCCACAGGCAACGCGCCCGTATCTGTAGACGAGGATTTAGAGATGCTACTTTGGGAACTCTCAGACGGCATACTGGAAGCCGAGCTCGACTTGGACCCAGGGAAGGATGAGGATGACCTCCTCCTTGAGCTTTCCAAGATGATTGATGATTGAACTGCATAGTCCTATGGTATATTAAAAAAAAAAAAAAAAAAAAAGAAAACAACTCTTCTTCTTGTTGGATACCCTGAGGTGATCCTTTTTCTAACTGAGGCTTTGCAATGAGACTTAAAGCACAGTTGGATCTGGTAGAAATTGGCAGGATCTGCACTCAGTTGTCCTAAGTTTTCCTGCTGGTCAGAGTTAAGGTCTTGTGCATGGTTCCGTAACTATAGGTGGCTACCTTTGATATCAAGAGGACAAAGCACTTGTTTCTTTTGGCACAGAAAGATGTCCATCGGCACGCTGTGGTGGCTGTGAATTGACGTAGTGATGGAGCGATGCTCTGAAGGCTTAAACGGAAAGCTTCTTCCTTCCGCCCCCCTTGGCACAGCTCGATGTTGGGCACATTGTGAAGCCTGGGTGTTCTGATTTCTCGGACAGTTGATACCCAAATCCCGGAGTTACTATGTCAACTCTTGACTTTTATTTGTGTATGCCATTGTTTTGACTGTAATCTTTTCAGATGATGAAGCTGTAGGGGCGGGAGGGAGCAAAATAATTATTCTAGCGTTGTGGACCAAACATGCTGCCAGGAGTGGTGGTGGTGGGGTCAGCCCACCCGGCCTTACTTTCAATTATCAGGGATGATAAAATGGTGTGAAAAGCAGCAGCTCTGCGATACGGCTACGCTACCCCCACTCCCTTCTCTTGTGCTGTACCAAAGTTCCCCCAAGCTTTGGTTGGTGCTTTTTGCTGGTGACAGTAGGACTCCAGGGCGAGTAGTCGGGACTCTCCTGCAGTAACTGGGTCAATTAAGGGTTGGTTTAAGTGCCTCCTGGTTTTTAAAATTGCTCCCCTGAGCTGCTGGCTCTGCTGCCTGCTACAGCAAATGTTCGGGTGCCATCAGCGTCGCACTTGGGCGTGGGCACTGACCCTGCGGAGGAGAGCTGAGACTCGCGTGTATTGTGTACCCTGCCGCCAGTGATCGTTTTCCCCTAGCAGATCTATTTTGAATCATTTCCCTAAATTTTAGAGGAACTTTAGGCTCTTTGTGCTATGATTTGTGAAGCTGTAGGGGCCCTCAGGCATTTGCTGCTGGCAGAGGAAAACCGCTTGTCGAATTTGTTGTAAATACTTTCTGTTTGGACAACAACGCCTGTGCGTGTGTGTGTGTGTGTGTGTGTGTGTGCGCGTGCTTTGACGACCCCCTGCGACGCCCCAGCTCCGCGAGGGAAGCTTTGAAGCGGCTCTGGGAAAACCTCTGCGGAAGAAACCGCTGCTAGTGACTTGCGGAAAAGGGACTCCACAATCAGTGAGATTGTAAAGCAGGTATGTTTATTCAGCGCTGGGCAGCACGGGAGGTCGTGGGCATGAAGATTGATGACTCTTCCTCGTCACCGCTAGTTGACCTCTTGTCTTTGCACAGACTCAGTTGCTCCTTGGCTCTTGTCCATCTGCAGGACCAGTTTCTCCCAGTTTCTTCAGACAGGCTCACTCTCTTATTAGGAGACTGACCTTGGTAAGGGGCCCAAGGCTTCTTGCTTTAGTTAATTGGCACAATGCACCATAGTTAGCAAAGACACTAAGTAGCATCCTAGTTTAACGCTGTCAGCGCTCTATCTCTACTTGATAAGATTCTCCTAACTCCCTCTCTCACTGGAGCCCACGCAGCCCTCCGTCCTGCCGAAGGACTTCACGGGGACTTCTGCCGGCTCCGGGTGCCCGCACACAGACAGAAATGGCTTTGAGAGAAAACAATCATGAGGAGGAGAGCTCAGAGACTGCGGCCGGCTTCGGCCACCTTCCCCTCGCTTTCCCTCTCCGTGTTCAAACCGAGCACTGTTCTGCCGTCAACCTTCGCTGCCTCTGCCCGCGGCGCCGGGCTTTCGCGGGTGCCATTGCTCCTCTACATATTTTATCCTTCCTTTTGTAAGGAATGGTCCAGCAATTCGTGTCACTAAGGGATTTGAAGGGTTACCATCGAGGCCCGGGTCTAGGTGATAAGAGAACAAAGGGGTTTTTAGGGAAAAGTGCTGACTACTGCAGGGGATGTTGCTAGAGTTTCTGAAATCCGGCGCAGAGGCTCCCAAACGAGGAGGAAGGGGGAGCTGAAGGACAATTGAAGGACAAAAGCCTGAGAGGAAGACAACCAGCATTCAGCCCGAGCAAGCCCCGAGAGACCACCAGAGACTGGTACGCAGGCGCCCCTGGGAGGGGTTTCGGATTCCGGAAACCAATTCTAATAACCCTGCCTCTTCTCGAAGTAGTAATGAATATGTATTAGCCTGGGAGCATCAAAACCAGCCGCCTTACGTAACAGGCGTGCGTCCTGGGGGAGCAGAGACTCCCGGCGCACCCAGCGCTGCTTGCTTGCCTCTATTCGTTTAATAAATTGTAAACTTTGATTGTAATCCTATTTGGATTTATAACAGCCATTTATAACACTTTTTATATTTGTATTTTATTTAAGGCTGTCTTGCCCCCCTCCCCCCCCAGCCTCGCTGCTCGCCAATAAAGCTGGCGCAGGGGCTAAGGGATTTGAAGGGCCTGCTTGTACACCTAAGGGATTTGAGGGCCTGCTTGTACACCTTTGGGGACTGCCTCTTTTGGGGGGGTGGGGGGGTGTTAGGAGCTGCTTGTATACTTTTTTAGGCATTCCTCTGAGAGGGGGTTGGGAGCTTCGTGTATACTGGGGGGGGAGGGCCTCCCTCGAGGTGGAAGCGGGGGGGGTTGGAGCGTTTCTACACTGTAGGGGCCTGCCTGTACACTTTTGGGGCCTGCCTTGGAGGGGTTGGGAACTGCTTGTACACCTTTGGGGCCTGCGTCTGCGCGGGGCGGGGGGGGTTAGGGGGTTGGAGCTGGTTTTAAACTTTCGGGCTTGCATCTGGAGGGGCTTGGGGCCTGCCTTTGGGGGGGTGGTTGTGAGCTGCTTGTATACTGTAGGGGCCTGCTTGTACACCTTTGGGGCCTGCGTCTGGGGGGGGGTGGGAGCTGCTTGTACACTGTTAGGGCCTGCCTTGGGGGAGGGGTTGGGGCATGTGCCTTGGGGGCATGGGGTTGGGAGCTGCTTCTACGCTGTAGGGGTCTGGGTCTTGGGGGGTTGGGGCTGTTTGTACACCTTTGGGGCGTGCCTCTGGGGAGGATGGGGAGTTGCTTGTACACCTTTGGGGCCTGTGTCTGGGGGGGGGTTGGGGCCTGTGCCGGGGGGGTTGGGAGCTGCTTGTACGCTCTAGGGTCCTCTGGCAGGCTTTGGGGCCTCCCTTTGAGGGGGGCAGTTGGGAGCTGGTTGTACACCTTTGGGGCCTGAGTCTGGGGTGTGGGGGCTGGGGCTGAGGCCTGGGGCCTGGGGCATGCATCTGGGTGGTGGGGGGGGGGGGGTCCAGTTCATGGGGGGGGTGGGTTGGGAGCTGCTTGTGGACAGTTGGGGTCTGCATCCGGGTGTGGCTGGGGCCTGCTTGTAGACTTCTGCAGCCTGTGTCTGGTGTTTGGGGGCTTTTCTGTAGTGTTTGGGGATTGCATTTTGGCTTTGGGATGTGTCTAGAGCTTCTGGGGCCTAGCTGTAGTGCTTGGGGCCTGCGTCTGGGGCTTTTCTGTAGCATTTTGGTAGCGTGTTTGTGATTTGGGGTCTGTATCCAGGGTTTTGCCTTTTTTGTAGTTTTCAGCTTTGTGTCTGTTTCTTTGTTGGTTGCCTGGGGTTTGGGGTTTGGATCATTAGTCAGTGTCATTAGTGTCGGGGGGGTTGATATGAAGGGTTAGGGTTGTGGTTAGAGTTGTTAGGGTTAAAGAGAATAAGGATTTTAGGGTAAGGGGATCAAGGTTGTGGGAATAAAAATGTTTTTGCACAGAGTTACATCGTTTAGAGGGAAGGAGGGTGGTATTGATATATGCTTGCAGTGATAAGAAAGCTTAACAGACAACCTTGTAAAATGCAGACAACCAGAATCCTTAGAGCAATTGGGTGGAAATCACGGTGTAAGAAACATTACCACCTCAAAGAGGAAAACAGTCAAGAAAAAAATAAAATTGACTAGTAACAGGCCAGCAGCTGTGTATTTTCTGTGAAGCACTGGATAGATCGTGAACATGGATTACTCAGTCAATGGGGAAACTGGGGAGGGTCCTGGTCACCGAGAGGAAAAAAAAAATTATATAAACTGTGTTATGGAACTAGTAGGTGGCTTGTGGGACGCCTGCCATTGCAATCGTGAATAAAAATGCTACCTCACTGAGATACTTGCCTGAGCCTATGGTATTGGTTACAGAGTGTTTCTAATAAGGTGTTAGGGTTTTAAGGTTTCAGGGCTAAGGCACTAGGGTTGGGTTTCAGGGTTAGGGTTTCCAGGGTTTAGGGTTAGGATTTTAAGGTTGTTAGGGTTGGAGTTATAAGGGTTAGGGTTTGGGGGTTAGTGTGTTAAGGTTTTAAAGTATTTTGTGGTTTTAGTGTTGATAGGGTTTTTAGGGTTAGGGTCTTAGGGTTTTAGTTATGGTCAGGTATTTAGGGTTAGGGTTTTAAGGTCTTATTTTTTTTTTTTTAAGGTTAGGGTCTCCAGCGTTAGGGCTTTGAGAATCTTTACGTTTTGGGTTAGGGTTTAGAGGGTCTTAATTTTTAGGGTTAGGGCTTTTAGGCGTAGGTCTAGTGTGGTAAATTTTATCGGGTTAGGACTGTAAGGGTTTTTAGGGTTAGGGTTTCTACGGTTTTTTGGGGTAGGGGTTAGGGTTAGATCCGTGGGAGCCGTAGTGTTAGGGGTCAGGGTTCTTAGGGGTAAGGCCCAATATTAGGGTGGAAGGCCAAACTAAGGGGGGAGCCCCCCCCAAAATTGAAGGGTCGAAGCCCCAATTTAGGGGAAGAAACGTCAAAATTGTGGGGTCCCCCAAAATTGGGCGGAAGAGCTCTTAATATTGGGGGAAACCCAAAAAAGGAGGGTGGGGGACTCTAAAATTGGTTGTGTCCCCCCCAAATTGGTTGTGTCCCCCCCAAAATTGGTTGTGTCCCCCCCAATTAGGGGAGGAACCCCCAAAATTGGGTGGGCGAACCCCCATATTGGGGGGGCAGAACACTTAAATGGAAGTGTGAAATTCCAGAATTGAATGTGGACCCCCCAGAACAGTCTTCAGGGGTTTAGTGTGGTAAATTTTATCGGGTTAGGGCTGCAAGGGTTTTTAGGGTTAGGGTTTCTAGGGTTTGTTGGGGTAGGGGTTAGGGTTAGATCTGTGGTTGCCATAGCGTTAGGGGTCAAGGTTCTTAGGGGTTAGGCCTAATATTAGGGCGGAAGGCCAAAATAAGAGGGGGGGAGCCCCCCCCAAAATTGAAGGGTTGAAGCCCCAAGTTAGGGGAAGGAACGGCCAAATTGTGGGGTCCCCCAAAATTGGGCAGAAGAACTTTTAATATTAGGGGGGAACCCAAAAAAGGAGGGTGGGGGACTCTAAAATCGGTTGTGCCCCCCCCAAATTAGGGGAGGAACCCCCAAAATTGGGTGGGTGAATCCCCAAATTGGGGGGAAGAAGACTTAAATGGAAGTGTGAAATTCCAGAATTGAATGTGGACCCCCCCCAGACCTGGGGAGGAATCCCCAAACTTGGGGGGGACCCCCAAAATTGGGGTTAAAGCCCCAGATCCCGGGGAGCTAAGCCCCAAATTAAGGGAAGGAACCTCAAACATGTGGTGAGAACCCCAACATTGGGGGAAAGAACCTTAATATTAGGGTGGCAGGCCAAGAAAGGATGGTGGGGGCCTCCAAAATTGTGGGGGGCTTGGAATTGGGGGGAATCCCCAAAATGGAGGGGGAACCCCAAAAGTGGGGGGGGGGGCGAAGCACCAAATTAGGGGAAGGAACCCCAAAATTGCGGGGAAGAACTCTGAAATGGAGAGCTGAAAACCCGAAATTGAGGGGAAACCCCCCAAAACGGCGGGAAAACCCTCCATAAACACGAAACCGGTAATGTAACGGAGCAAAAAATGGCGTCCTACGGCACGCTGCGAGGCTCAATTTTCTGGGGAGTGCTGGGAAATGTAGTTCTTGGCCACCGGGTTTCCGGGAGTCCATATTGTTTTCCCAGAGCATGCCGGGAGATGTAGTTCTCGGACACTGGGCTTCCGGGAGGCCATGTTGGTTTCCCATCTTTGCTAGACTCCGGGTGCTCTGGCTTCACAGAGAAACCCCCAAACTGAAAAATGTACCTGCTAATATATTGGGCTCTAAATGTAGCCCTGGGTTAATTGAATAACAATCCCTGGGTAAGATTGAAGTGCAGGAGGGGTTGGCTACGGTTTTAAGAGCCGGTTTGCAGAAAAGGGATTTCCCGTTAAGAAATGGCATATACTGATTGTTCTCTTCCTTGCTCTGCCAAGACCTGAAGCACATCTTGGAAGCCAGGCAGAATCCGTGGAGCCAATGGAGTTCTCAAGCTCGACTTCAGCTTCTTCCCAGCTAGAAGAAGCAAGGACACGCCGGCTGAGTTCCACAGGCAACGCGCCCGTATCTGTAGACGAGGATTTAGAGATGCTACTTTGGGAACTCTCAGACGGCATACTGGAAGCCGAGCTCGACTTGGACCCAGGGAAGGATGAGGATGACCTCCTCCTTGAGCTTTCCAAGATGATTGATGATTGAACTGCATAGTCCTATGGTATATTAAAAAAAAAAAAAAAAAAGAAAAAAAAGAAAACAACTCTTCTTCTTGTTGGATACCCCGAGGTGATCCTTTTTCTAACTGAGGCTTTGCAATGAGACTTAAAGCACAGTTGGATCTGGTAGAAATTGGCAGGATCTGCACTCAGTTGTCCTAAGTTTTCCTGCTGGTCAGAGTTAAGGTCTTGTGCATGGTTCCGTAACTATAGGTGGCTACCTTTGATATCAAGAGGACAAAGCACTTGTTTCTTTTGGCACAGAAAGATGTCCATCGGCACGCTGTGGTGGCTGTGAATTGACGTAGTGATGGAGCGATGCTCTGAAGGCTTAAACGGAAAGCTTCTTCCTTCCGCCCCCCTTGGCACAGCTCGATGTTGGGCACATTGTGAAGCCTGGGTGTTCTGATTTCTCGGACAGTTGATACCCAAATCCCGGAGTTACTATGTCAACTCTTGACTTTTATTTGTGTATGCCATTGTTTTGACTGTAATCTTTTCAGATGATGAAGCTGTAGGGGCGGGAGGGAGCAAAATAATTATTCTAGCGTTGTGGACCAAACATGCTGCCAGGAGTGGTGGTGGTGGGGTCAGCCCACCCGGCCTTACTTTCAATTATCAGGGATGATAAAATGGTGTGAAAAGCAGCAGCTCTGCGATACGGCTACGCTACCCCCACTCCCTTCTCTTGTGCTGTACCAAAGTTCCCCCAAGCTTTGGTTGGTGCTTTTTGCTGGTGACAGTAGGACTCCAGGGCGAGTAGTCGGGACTCTCCTGCAGTAACTGGGTCAATTAAGGGTTGGTTTAAGTGCCTCCTGGTTTTTAAAATTGCTCCCCTGAGCTGCTGGCTCTGCTGCCTGCTACAGCAAATGTTCGGGTGCCATCAGCGTCGCACTTGGGCGTGGGCACTGACCCTGCGGAGGAGAGCTGAGACTCGCGTGTATTGTGTACCCTGCCGCCAGTGATCGTTTTCCCCTAGCAGATCTATTTTGAATCATTTCCCTAAATTTTAGAGGAACTTTAGGCTCTTTGTGCTATGATTTGTGAAGCTGTAGGGGCCCTCAGGCATTTGCTGCTGGCAGAGGAAAACCGCTTGTCGAATTTGTTGTAAATACTTTCTGTTTGGACAACAACGCCTGTGTGTGTGTGTGTGTGTGTGTGTGTGTGTGTGTGTGTGTGCGTGCTTTGACGACCCCCTGCGACGCCCCAGCTCCGCGAGGGAAGCTTTGAAGCGGCTCTGGGAAAACCTCTGCGGAAGAAACCGCTGCTAGTGACTTGCGGAAAAGGGACTCCACAATCAGTGAGATTGTAAAGTAGGTATGTTTATTCAGCGCTGGGCAGCACGGGAGGTCGTGGGCATGAAGATTGATGACTCTTCCTCGTCACCGCTAGTTGACCTCTTGTCTTTGCACAGACTCAGTTGCTCCTTGGCTCTTGTCCACCTGCAGGACCAGTTTCTTCCAGTTTCTTAAGACAGGCTCACTCTCTTATTAGGAGACTGACCTTGGTAAGGGGCCCAAGGCTTCTTGCTTTAGTTAATTGGCACAATGCACCATAGTTAGCAAAGACACTAAGTAGCATCCTAGTTTAACGCTGTCAGCGCTCTATCTCTACTTGATAAGATTCTCCTAACTCCCTCTCTCACTGGAGCCCACGCAGCCCTCCGTCCTGCCGAAGGACTTCACGGGGACTTCTGCCGGCTCCGGGTGCCCGCACACAGACAGAAATGGCTTTGAGAGAAAACAATCAGGAGGAGGAGAGCTCAGAGACTGCGGCCGGCTTCGGCCACCTTCCCCTCGCTTTCCCTCTCCGTGTTCAAACCGAGCACTGTTCTGCCGTCAACCTTCGCTGCCTCTGCCCGCGGCGCTGGGCTTTCGCGTGTGCCATTGCTCCTCTACATATTTTATCCTTCCTTTTGTAAGGAATGGTCCAGCAATTCGTGTCACTAAGGGATTTGAAGGGTTACCATCGAGGCCCGGGTCTAGGTGATAAGAGAACAAAGGGGTTTTTAGGGAAAAGTGCTGACTACTGCAGGGGATGTTGCTAGAGTTTCTGAAATCCGGCGCAGAGGCTCCCAAACGAGGAGGAAGGGGGAGCTGAAGGACAATTGAAGGACAAAAGCCTGAGAGGAAGACAACCAGCATTCAGCCCGAGCAAGCCCCGAGAGACCACCAGAGACTGGTACGCAGGCGCCCCTGGGAGGGGTTTCGGATTCCGGAAACCAATTCTAATAACCCTGCCTCTTCTCGAAGTAGTAATGAATATGTATTAGCCTGGGAGCATCAAAACCAGCCGCCTTACGTAACAGGCGTGCGTCCTGGGGGAGCAGAGACTCCCGGCGCACCCAGCGCTGCTTGCTTGCCTCTATTCGTTTAATAAATTGTAAACTTTGATTGTAATCCTATTTGGGACTCAGCCATTTATAAAACTTTTTATATTCGTATTTTATTTAAGGCTGTCTTGCCCCCCTCCCCCCCCCAGCCTCGCTGCTCGCCAATAAAGCTAGCGCAGGGACCCCTGCCTGCAACCATAGAGACGCGGTCCTCCCGGCCTGCTAGAGCGGCCCCCCACGCTCCTCCAGCATCCCAGCGTCCCTTGCGCGCTCCCGCCCGGCCTCAGGGGCTTCCGGAGGCGGCCCAGCAGGGGCGGCGGGAGCAGCGAGGCGGCGGCAGCAATGGCGTACCGCGGGCAGGACCAGAAGGTGCAGAAGGTGATGGTGCAGCCCATCGTAGCCTTCCTGCGGCCGGGGAGCGACGGGGGAGCGGGTGGGGGGCGGCCCCGGCCTCAGGGGTCTCGGCCCGGGCCTTGAGGCCTTGTCCCGGGGCCCTGGGGCCTCGTTGCAGGGTTTGAGGCCTTGTCCTGAGGCCTTGTCCCGGGCCTGGAGCTCTTGTCCCCGTGCTGAGCCCTTCACGCAGCGCCCCGGAACCTCATCTTCTGCTACCTGCAGAGCGTGAGTAGCGCGGGGAGAGGACGGGGAGGGGATGGGGATGGGGATTTGGGGGGGGTGGGGGGAGCGGGGAGGGTCCGGGGATCTCCCTCGCTGAGTTTTCGGCTCCCACCCGTTGCTCGGGGCAGGTTTGTGGGGAATGGAGAGCTGTGCGGCGTGCTGGTGGGTACAAGGAGCTGCTGCGCAGCCCGGCGTTTCGCCCTCGTGTTAACGGGAGTGGGATCGTGCAGCCGGGCGTGCAGGAGTGTTCCCTTGTGACTGGAAACGTGTCCTTCAGCAAACGTGTAGTATTCACCCAGTCATATAAGACTCTAAAATGTCAGACTGTTAATTGAAACTGCCCCTGAGAGTTGCTCCTTGGAGTGTTTGGGAGCTCTAGCGGCTATGGTTAGCGGGTATTTCTGAACACACGAGAGAGAACAAAACTGCTCGCGGTGTTTGTGTTCCAATTTACTCTCCTCCTTCGTTCTGCAGAGCTCGAGGATCCAGGTGTGGCTGAGCAAGTGAACGTGCGGATAGAAGGCTGCATCATCGTGAGTGTCAGCACGACCCCACGTTACGTCGTTAGTTTGTTTTCCCTCATTCACAATCCTATTTTTTCTTGTCAAGAAAAACTAGCCCAAGGGAAAAAAGAAATCGTGCTTCTCTAACAATTAGTCTTCATTGTCCAGCCTGGCTCAGCAAAGCTGACGATGGTTCGTGTTGTTGCTGAACTAATTGCCACTGTTGCCGATTTCTAGGGCTTTGACGAGTACGTGAATTTGGCGCTGGACGACGCAGAGGAGATTCACTCCAAGACAAAATCAAGGAAACAGCTGGGTGTGTCGTGTGTCTGTGCAACCCGAGTGACGTGCGGTCTGAAACCTGCCCGGGTGAGCCTTCTAGGTAGCAGCACTGAGAGGTACCAACCGTGTGACGAGCCTTGCTGTTGAAGTTCAGTGAGCAATTCCTGGCTACATCTCTGTCCCTGATGATTTTTGAGCTGCTGATTTTGCTGAATGAAGGAGAATCTGTCCCTGCCTGAGACCAGTTCTGGTCTTTGGAACGTGTAATACCAGGCGGCCTGCACTCTGCATGATGGGCAAAACCCTGCTCAACCACACGAAACACTTTCTGAAAACACGAGATTATTCTCAGGTTCTGGGCTCTCTCTAATCCCCTCTTTCCCTTCTCTGTGCTGCAGGCCGGATCGTGTTAAAAGGGGACAGCATCACTCTTCTACAGAGCGTTTCTAAGTAGAATTTGCCATCCTTAGAACAAAGGTGGCTGCCGTGCTGCGGAGTGACTGAGTGCCAGGGGAACGCGGCCCGCTGGTAGATAGGAAGTTATTTGTAACTGGGGTTGCATGCTGAGGTCAAAAGTCCTTCCTTTGTGGGAGCGAGTTGTTTGTAGCTTGAAACAATACGTGATGTATTTCACAAATAGCCATTTTTCACATTAACTGTAAATGTAAACCACAAATCTGCTTGTTTTCAGTCTCTTCCTTCTGTGAATGGAGAAGGAGGAGAAATATAGAAGCGTGGGCTTTTCTTTTTGCTGTGGATCTGATAAGTTTCGATAACGCTATGTGCTTTCTTGACCATTACATCTGCATTACGTGGCCAGGGTGGACTCGTTCAGGGCACGGAAGCCCCACACAGTCCTTGAGCTAGCAGGGTGCTAAGGAGGGTGTTGGAGATTTTGCATGCAATTGCAGCCCTTTGTTGCTGCAGTGACAGGTTCCTCAGATTCTTTCTAAACAGGGTTTAACTTGTTGAGAATCTTTTTGGGAGTGCTTATTGTGGATCAGTCAGTAAAAGTATCTTAGTGGGCCCGTGAGGGATTTGGGGCTGTGGTGCAGTAACCCAGTGTTTACAAGTGTTACTGCTACGCATGCTTGTCCAATAACGTCTCCAGATCAGAGAGTGAGAGCGGGCAACTGGTTTGGATTAAATCTGTCACTTCTTGCTGCTTTGGACAGAGCCTGTAGATTAAACCCTTGTGCTGTTCAATAAGCTGGGGTATCAGATGTGTCGGTTGGGTTTTTACCATTTGATTTATTTTTTTTATCCGTTTGGAGATCTGTCTTTTCTATTTAAGTTTCCCCAAGAGAGCTGAGTTGCTTGATGCATCGACCAAAGAGAAGTTCCCCGGCTGACTTGGGACAGCCAGTCCCCTCGTTTTTCTGATCACAAAAAAAAAGAAAAAAGAAAAAAATCGAAGAAGAAAAATTTTGACTGTAACTGTAACTCAGAAACTAAGATTACCTAAATGGAGAGAAATGAATTTTGATGCACAGGCTGTGCTAGAAATCTGTTAATCAGCATTCAGTTTTTCAAAACTTCAATTTGTGTATCATCATCATGAAAATTAATAAATTCAAGGTGGGAGATCCTTTCCTGAAAGGGAAGGACAGAAATACGAGTCTTGCTGTGGGGCCTACCCAGCGCAGTTCTGCCATTCCGAGAAGTAATACGTCAGGAGTGTCACAGCAGACGTTCCCAGGAAGAAACCTTTGAGGGGCAGCACGACACACTTGATTGGCTAAAGCAGCTTCAGCTGGACAGCCTGCTGCCGGGATGGGTAATTCTAAGTTGTGTTCAAGTTGCTGAGTTCCTTTCAGCATGTAGTAAAGATGTAACGTGCCAATGTCGTTCGGGAACAGGAGGCATTACGTGTCACCAGCAGTGGGCACGTAGGGAACAAAACAGTATCTTACGAGGTCCTCCACATCTGCCTTTCATTTTGTCCTTGGTTTGCCAGCTGGAGCTTTCAGGAGGTGAGGAAGGAGGCTGTCCCAGTGAATAGTTCAGGTGTTGCAGGGTATTTGTGATGCAGTGCTTGTAAAATTTACCTGCCCGCATCTCCTGTTACAGGCAGCCCCCCGCGGGCCCTGTGAGACGGGGAGCTGCTGCCCGGGGTTAGGCCCAAGGTGCCCTGTCAGGCCCAGGGCCGCCCTTCCCCTCGCCCTGCCCTTCCCTCCCGCTCCTCAGCCCTTGCTCAGGCCTTTTGGGCCGTCTGGCCGTCCGTCTGGCCGTCTGTCCATCCATCCGGCCGTCTGGCCGTCCATCTGGCCCTGTGTCCCTCCATCCCACCTCCCTGCCCTGTCCCTGCCGTCTCCCTGGGGAAGCAAAGAGTCCCTGGGCTGTCTTCAGGGGGGAGGTTCTGCTCAGGAAATTAAAGCTTCCCCCTTAACCCGCCTTGCGAGTTATTTTGAGTTCCAACCTTCTGCCTTCCTTTCGTAGCAGTGCCTCTGAGGGGTGCGCTGTAAGGTAGCCGTCATCTGGCGCGCTGCTCCTGCGTTTCCCAAAGGAACTGCCTTCGGGATCTGACTAACTCTGGATGCACGCGGTTGTCACCTTAATTTCTCCGTTAGTTTGCTGAAAACAACCCGCTTGGGTTGTTCAAACCCGCTTGGGTTTGTTCAAACTTGGATCGAGGAGGTCTCTGTTTCCTTATGCTGATGTTCACGATGAAAGTGCAGAAGGGATGCTTACTGTTGCCCGGGTCAGTCCTGTTGCCAGGATGGGAATGTTTAGCCTACCGGCCCTCTGGTGCTGTTAGGCTGCACTCGGAGTGTGAGCTCTGGGCCTTATTTGGAAAAGACTGCGTTATTTGAGTGTACAAACCCGAGATATTCTGCGGATAGGTGATTCTCAAACCACGTCAGAACCACCGCTGTGGCGTGTGCTGGAGTCGGACGTGCGTTTGACTGATCAGGCGGAGCAGGTGAATTGAATTTGTTGCTGGATGGCGAGGTGTTCTGGGGGAAGAGCTAGTCTAAGGAAAACTTCCTCTTACTGCCCCTTCCCATCTCAAATGGCCACTGTCTGGGGAAATTGCTTCTTTATGACATTAACTACAACGTTACAGTGAGGATGAGGAATCATCATTACTCCCATAGTTATTTGCTGCCAGGCCGCAGCGTTGATTTCAGAGATTTAAAAAAAAAAAAAAGGAAAAAGAAAGGAAGTATGTATTCTTTCACATACTCTCTTTTCCCTGAGAGTAAATGTTGTAGCTTCAGCAGTACCCTTCCTCTGGAAACGATTCCCAGTGCCTGCTCAGACACTGGGGAGGAAAATGACAGAGAGAACAATGGAGGAGAGCCACCCGATACAAAGAAAGGAAAAAAGGGGTTATGGATGAAGGGAAAGCAACTACATAAAAAATTGGTGCTATCTAAAAATTGGTTAAGGGTTTGGGACCTGCAGGTGCTGCCTACACGTGCGTGTGTTACAGTCGTGCCTGTTGCCACTGCGCAAAATGGAGAGAGCTTCTTTGTTGAATGCAGCATGTTAAAGCATGCGCCATTGCCTGGAAGAAAAGCACGGCCTTCCCTCGTGTGGGACTTCTTCCCCATTGATCTGTGGTTTACCTGAAGGTTTACCATAACCTGCATAAGTTTCAAAAGCAAGCAAACAACCAACCAAAAAACAACACCAACATTAAAGAGTGGCAAGGCAGATGCTCATCTGGGGACTCTGACTCATCGGTGACATCACCAAGCAAAGCACTGTGAGCGCTTCGGGTCGGGGCTGCTGCGGCGAGCCTCGCAGCCGGGAGGGAGAGCGGGTACGGTTCGCCTCTGGCGGGTCTGTGTCAGCCCTCTGCCCTGGTGGCTTCGTTAGCAGTGAGAGTTTGACTGCTGTGTTCCCAGCTTTCGCTTCTGCACCGACCGTGTGGCAGAGCCCGCAAGCTGCTTCCTCAGCTGGAAGAGGAAGAGGAGTGACCTCAACTGTGCCGAGGTAAAGCAGAACTGTTGAAAAGATTTGTCAAAGATGCGGGTTGTACCAGCGCAGCCGCTGCAGCTGCAGCAGGTCCTGGAGCATTGGAGAAGATAGAGAGGGGTTTCTTCGTGAAAAGAACGCTGTGAAAGTGTTTTCACGCGGGAAATTAGGAGAAGCGCCTCTGTTGTTTGGATATCCTCTATTGACCTGGCACACGGGCATTACAGCATACCTGGCACACTCTTTGTATTGTTTGTAAAAAAAAAAAAAAAAAGTGTTTTAGGGCAGGCCAAAAACCTGCCTTGGCACTTCCACATCGCAGCAGTGCTTGCAGGCCGTGCATCCTGGATGCCAGGCCAGGATCTAAATCCGATGGTGCTCTTGGTAACGTGAAGTTCAGGAAGCACTTCTGGGTTTTTCTGCTCTTCCATGTGAATTTTTGCCCCGTGAAGGTGGTGTACTGAGCTCTTTTCTTACCAACAAATAGGTTTAAAAGCAGTTACAGCAAGGATGAGCTGTGCTAGCAGGGGGCTGTTCTGTGCTTCGACCATGGGAAGATGAATGGTTTACCTATGCACCGTTAAATATAGTTTGACACCTAGCACACAACACTTGCAGCCTGTGGGGTGCTTTAACAAGCAGGTAAATCAGCGGAGACTGTTTTGCAGCCAGGCTGATGCTGGGTGATTAAAAAGCAGGGTCACAACAAGGAGTTTATGCTGTTCTTTCTTGCTTGTCATCCGACTGTCTGCTTACACTGTTCTAAAAAAAAAAAAAACCCACCAAAACGGGGTAAGCATCTTTAATACCTTTATTATAAATGGAACGCACAAAACAGGCCAGCAACAGAGACTGTCCAAGAGAAAGACTTTGTGCTTTATAAACAAACAAGAAATTACCCTTAGGTAGGTGTGATAATCCTTCCCTAATGCATTTTTTGGAGTGCAAAAATATTTTGTTCCCTTCTTGCTCTTCTCTCCAGGACAAAGGCAGAATAGCCAACTGGAAAGTTAGACCAGGGAGGTCAGTTTGTTCCATACTGAGAAAGACAAGCCTGTAAAACAAACTAGACAGGTTTTCTTTGGACTAGTTATCTTCCTTCAGCAAAGGCAAAGTTTATGACACTTGTTGGCATGTATTTCCAGACCCCCAGCTACCGTGACTGTAGTGCATCTGTAATTCTTTTGTACAAAAAGAGTTCAAAATCTCGTAACGCAAAAACTTTACTAGCACCCTGGAGAAAAAAGAAATCTAAAACTCTTGCCAACTTCTATTACAGACCTGCTGAGTGCACCAGAGTTACTCATTTTTATTCAGGCTTTCAGGGGCTAGTTCAGTTGGTTTCTGTTCAGCACTTGGATCGCCATATTGGCAGATGTCAGTTAAAAAAAAAAAAAAAGCTTTGGAGATCTTTTTTAAAATGAGACTGCTTTTTATGGCATTTAGGGCTGTGAGGTATCCTTGGTTTTTGCTTTCTTCCCATTCCTTAGACCAGATCCATTCATACCCTGAACAGCGTTCTGGGTCTGTTCAGGAAAATGGAAGGCAACAAGCAAAATGATGAGCTCCTTGGGCATTCAAAAGAGCTCAATCTGGAAAAGATTTCAAGTCCAACTTCCATGCTAAGGAGCACCAGTAATTTTTAGAAGTAGATGCAGAGGAATCTGCATGGCACTAGGTGTGTTTCTGAAGGTGCTAAAGGTCGGAAGTGACGATTCCTCTCAATACTAAAGAAGAGAAGGAAACCTTGCACTTAACTACTGTTTTTATTCCCTTTGTCAAGCAGTCAAAACCAACAACTAATACGAGAACCCAACTTTTCCCCTCTTTACTTTAGATTTGGGAAAATTCCCTGCCAAAATAATACTTCCTGGAAAATTCACTAGTGTTTGTGTGAGTAAAAGGTTCCAACCTTTTATTATTAATTTGTAAGAACTATTTCATCCGCTTTTGTCCAGAAGAGTCAGAAATAATTTGCACAGAAATGTGCAGCATTTTAATGAAAGGATTCAGAATCACTCTAATTTGAACTTTATCTGGTCTGGTTGCAGGTTTTATGACATTTAGTGTCTTAAAAAAAAAATCAAAATATCTGACTTCACATCAGAAAAAAAAAACTGCTTGTGGCTAAATAAAATCTGTTGCAGCTCTGGTCATTGAAAAATCATTGGCTGTTAAATTGGACCTAAGTCATCTTTTCTAACCTTTCATGATCTTGCAGCAATGGATGATGATGGATATATGGATTAGGGAACAGCACGTGATGGCAAACCTGTGGTATTTGCTACAGCGCAGAAAGAAAACAAATTGCTTCCAAAAAATCAAACTAATTCAAAATTCTTGGTATCATGCAGCCATGCCACTGGCAAAGTGAGCATTGCCCTGCCTCTCAAAGCTTGCTGTATCCTTGATCTGCTGTCTTCCTGCTGTTAATTGATTGCAACTCTACGTGTCTGATCAGGGCTACGAGTTGTTCTCCATATGGATACCATACAACATATACTGTGCACGCTTGTGTGTATAGATATGTTTATCCTGTATGCATGTACATATGTATGCATATTTGTGTGCTGGCCCCCAGATCACTCATGGTATAAAGCATTGGCCTCGAAGGCATACTCATCAAAATATTTGGTAGATCCTCCATTTTTTTCTAGTTCCCTCAAAATGAGAGAGTTTTTACGCGCTCTCTGTGTCAAAAAGGCAAAACTTCTGATTTCCACTGTCGCTCTCGCTAACTTTCTATCACTCACTCCTCGTGTGTGTGTCTAAACACATATGTGTGTATGCGTATGCACATTTGTGTATTTGTATGCACTGGTGTGTTTTTTGCTGTACAGGTAATAAAGACGGGGAAAGGTTTTAGTGTTTTCTTAATAGGTGAAGAAATCTTGAAGACCAGAGATTGGAACATACTGAATTTTGAATAAAAAAAAAAAAAAAAAAGTCAAATTGTCTGGCTGTGGAAGATGGATCCTCATTTTTGCAGCCACTTTGAATCACGAGTTCATCTCTAAATGCACTGGTTTTTTTTTGTTTTTGTTTTGTTTTGTGGGGTTTTTTTTTTGGTTTTTATTTTTTGAAGAGCTAACTAACCCTGGCTGTCTCCAGTCTGAGAGAGTGTTCAGATGGACTTGCTTCCTCCATTAGTTATAAGCTGTTTAAAAGCACATCCTACGTTTGAATTGTGGATGAGAGGTTCCCTTGGCAAAGTGGAGAGGCAAATTCTTCCTACCCCTTTATCATTAATTCACGGATTCAGTGTTGGTTCGGCCTCCAGGAGAAGTTAACTGGAAGTCTTTGAAGATCAATAACTTTGCTGAGGTTGTCCAGGTAGGTGAACTCGAAGACCCACAGTGACTGGAACATGCTATTTAATGCGTCATACTGCATTCTGTAGAAGTTACTCGTAGCCATAGTTGATCATTGCCTTGCATGTATGATCAGGTGGTTTTTGAAGAAGTGACTCCATTTTCAGGCTTCCAGGTGTGCTCCAAGGCATATTATTGAGGACGTGGAAGAGAACACTTGCTGACAAAGCTCCTGGCAGCTTTACAGAACTTTAGTTTAATATTGTGTTAGTTCCCGTAACAGCTGATTTCAAGGCATTGCTCTCCCCAAGAGACTAATTTGATGAACAGAAGAAAGCTGGAAAAATGCTTGTTACTCATTATTTTTCACTTGTTGGTACTTTGTTTAGGGTTACTTTTAAAAAGAAGATTTCACTGATCACAAGCCAGTGGAAGACTTTCAGCCCAAGCAAGGGTGAAGACAGCTCTCTCCAAGAGCAGAGGAAGTCCCTGTGGAGAGAACCCGAGCTTGTTATCAGAACTTGTCGGCATGTCTAAACAAGGAGACGATTGCTACTTCTATTTCTATTCTACCTGTACCAAGGTATGGCTGGGTTTCTTTTGCTTTGCTTTGCTTTGTTTTTTTGTTGGTTTTTTTTTTTTTCATTTTTTTCAGGAAGGGGTAGAGTAGGAGGAGGAGGCACACTGGTCTTTGGTTAACGTGATAACCAGATAGATTCTGAATTCAATCGTAGCAACCTGAGGCAGCAGCATGGACGTTTTTGAGGCTGTACTATATTTTCCTTGTTGGTTTCCTTTTGGTTACAGGGAGACAACTGTTCCTTCCGCCACTGCGAAGCTGCTCTGGGGAACGAGACAGTCTGCACGCTGTGGCAGGAGGGTCATTGTTTCAGGAATGTCTGCCGATTCAGACACATGGAAATTGACGTGAGTGCCTAAAGATGTGTTCTCAAAATAAATCAACAAAAGCATTTTTCAGTGCTGTAGGTGTGCTGATTGTGCTTTTGCAGGATAGAGTCATTTGCTTTGGAATTACACTGGTTTCTGTTAGCAGGGGAGGGGGTGGGAGGAAGGAGAGGGAAATAAAATCAATGCCTTAGGTATGTCTTAGCAAGATTTTCTTTTATTAGACGCCGACAGTATTGTCTCAACAGATGCAGAATAACCGCTAACTAGACTGCTAAAACCTGCTGGAGCAGGGGGGTAATAAACAGGCTGTACTAGCCTCCTGAGAGCAGGCTTGATAATGATCTATCAGGTCTCTTGTGTCCCGGAGTCCTTCAGATAATGCTGTTCTAGCTGCCTGGGCTAGGAAGCAGTGGGGAAAGTTAAAGGTGCAGAAGAACGAAGTCTCCAAGAAGTAGTTCTGGATAGAGTTAACGTAGGCAATTTAAGATGTTCTTTTTCCCTCTGAATAATCCTAGTATAATCCTAGGTGTATTAGTTTAACCCACCCTAAACTGATGTCTGAGAGTGCCTGTCTTCTCAAACTGAATGATGACAGGGCTAAACGTGCATAGTGGTTACAGCTTCTGCAAACTTTGTGAATATGCCCGGAAATACTATACTTCCGTGATAAACTGACCTTTGGAATGATGTTTCAGCACTGTATTGTGACAGCCCTATCGCTGTCGTGACCTGGAACTGTGCATCTCTTTGCAAACCTTAGGTGCATGTTATCACGAGCTTGTCTTTCTTTCTGTCTTCAGAAGAAGCGCGGTGAGATTCCCTGCTACTGGGAGAAGCAGCCAGTAGGCTGTCAGAAAGCCAACTGTGCTTTTCATCACGCAAAGGGACGTTACATCGATGGAGTCTTCTTACCACCAAGCAAGAGTGAGTTTAGGTCCTTTTTCTTTAAGTATTGAAGAATTAATTTTGCATATTACTTAGTGGGTGCCAATAGTGTAGGAGACATCAGGTAACCGTCCATTTGTGAGTGCAGGAAAAGGTCTGCAGTCCTAGGTGGTCAGCTAAACCGAGTGTACTGCTGCTGTACTGCTGGTATTTGTTTTCTGCTTTCATGCTCAGCTTCTCTCTGCTTTGTGTGATATTTGCCTTGCAGTTTGCTTTCTGTTGTTTCGTCCTCTGCTGGGTGGTAGGGAGATGTGTTGTTGTTTGAAGGCAAGTCATTGTTCACGGTGTAAACAGTGGCGGGATGGGCAAAAGGAGATGCTGAATTCATTGTCTGTGCAGGTTATCTGCCTTAGCTACCATCTTCGTGCATTGTGGTCAAAGTTTTAAACTGCCATATTACTGATGATCCTCCTCTTCCTCTAGCTACACTGCCAAGTCCGCCTGAGTCCGCGGACGATGATTTGAAAGTGGCTCAGATGTCACTGCAGCAAAACAAACTTTCTGTCCAGTCCAATCCCTCTCCATAGCTAAGGTGGGTGATGAAAGTGGAAAACTCGGAAAATGTCCCAAGCCCTACACACCCTCCAGTTGTAATCAATGCTGCAGATGATGATGAAGATGATGATGGTGAGCATGGTTTGGTTCTTGGAAGGAATTTGTGCTGTAAATGATTGTGTAAGTCTTTGGTTCTTGGAAGGAATTTGTGCTGTAAATCAATGTATAAATCACAGATGACCTGAGGTCTGACTAGCGATAGGGCAGGCAGTCTGGTCAGGTCACTGGTGGCTTTGTCTGGCAGTCAGTGGACAGAACCTGAAATGTTGGAGGAAAGCTTAGAACCACTCTTGGCTTTAGTTGGTCTGTTGTGTAAAGCTCTATGTGAAACTAGGAAGGAAATTCCTTTTTTTTTGTCTGAAGAGTAATATGTTGTGTAGTAGTTAAAGCTGCAGAGAGAATCTAGAGTCCTAGATGTTTTGTCCTAGGGTAGTCTACTTACGAGTTCATCAGGTCAGTGTAGCTGTATTAAAAAAAAAAAAAAAAAAAAAAAAAGCTTTTTTATAGGAACCATGGACTGAAGTGTCATTGCATGAGCTACATAATCACGAACAATCTGGCCTATGCATAACTGAATAGATTTTTCCCCTTCAGACCAGCTTTCTGCGGAAGGAGAAGAAACTAAAACTCCCGTCCAGCAACCAGCTGAGGAAGGCCAAAATGGATTACGGATGATTTCCACTCGGAAAGCCAGTGCTACTACTGCTAAACAAGGTATTCCAGCACCTGTAGTAGGATAAATCGGAAGGAGAACTTGACAATTAACTCAAAAGCAATGTGGCGTAAAAACACAACAGAATGTAGGGGTGCTGAATGGACTCGGTTATTTCCATGATCTCATTTCTCCCTGATACCATCATGTGCCCATTGGGTCAGAAAGTTGAACTCCTTTTCTTTCCTTTTGGAGAACAAAACAGGGTCACAGCATGGAGTTTAAATGGCTGCACGTGCAGCCTGGCAACCACTGTTGAAAGCCATATCTAACGATAGAGGGATCTAATATCACGTAAATGGATTAAAATTAAAACTACAGTTTTTACCCTGAAGGGTGAAAGGAGGGGCAAAATGCCATTGATTCTATGGTTGTTTCACTTGTGAGGAGTGTTGACAGGGTTTATTCTAAATACTTCTGAAAGTTCCTGAGCACTAAGAAGCCTGAGGATCTGTGGTCCTCAGTGAGTGCCTCTAAGCCTTAGTCTCATTAACTGTTTTCTGTTTTCAGAGGACGGTCTGAATTTTGGAATAAAAACACTTGAAGAAATCAAATTGCAGAAAATGAAGGAAAAAACTAAGAGACACGGTGGTGAGTTAATATTCCCTACTTTCTTACCCTCTTCACCTTCATCCTGTGTGATGATTTTTCTTTCAAAAAAAAATTCTTCCAGTAATACCGGGCAGCTGGCTATGCTTTGGTGAATCCAACTATTTGCCAAAGAAGTGAAATTTGATTGGCTTCAGAATGGCAGGTGATGGTGGCTGGGAGCTGCTTGAGGGATAGACTTCCATGTTTAGCTGGGGGCATCGAGCAACCTGATTCTCAGCCAGCTGGTATTCTAGATGGGAATTCCAAGGGCAACCAGAGGCAAATTAGTCACCTCTCTTATTTGCATGCTCTGGTCACTGTATGTTTGACAGTAATGAATAATTACAGTTTTTTGTTCTTCGTGATAGTTTTTTCTGTTTGGTAAACTTCCTTATGTTTTGCTTGCTCTGAGCAGAAGGTCCTTCAAGATCTTCTCTTCCTCCCGTCGATTCTATGATTTTTCCTGCTCCGGAAAAGGAAAATGTCCGGACAGTGGTGAGAACTGTGACACTGTCTACAGAGGAAGGTAATAATTAATGCTTTTGTTTTGATTTCATTACTCCTCAACTGGAAGGTTAAGCAAGAAGGAAGGCAATTCACCCCTGTTAGCCTCCTGGTGCTGCCGCCTTCTGTTCAAAACATGCTTTTATGCTGAAAGTCCCTGGTTGTACTGGAAAGCTTTGGTGCTCAGGTTAAGTGCAGTAGCAGGAGAAAGAAAAAAATGTGTCAGTATGCAAATAGGGGGATAACTGAAAAACAGGAGAGTAACGAGAAGAAAGAGCTCTAGAGGACAGTGCTATGTAAGAAGCAATTTCTGAAGCTTTAAAGAGGCTGACAGTGGCACGTGTGGACAGTAGTGCGATAGGAGTCTGTGTATAAATTATATTGTTTAGAGTTGTGCAAATTCCTTTGAAAGGGAAAGAAGTGAAGAAGTACTTTTACTCATAGACATTCACCTTAGAAAGGAATATTTCTCAGCATTTGTACCTAATAATATTCTGCTTGCTTATGCAGCTCTGTTCTGCACAAAGTATAGCTGTCAAGCAGACTCAGATTCATTCTCGACTACATTCAGCTGGAATTTGAGGCAAACACTGAGACTATGGATACTTTTTCTAAGTTAATTATAGTTGTAATATGAGTTTGTGTGGTTTAGCTGTCAAAACAGTGTCTTGCTGGGTTTTTTTGGACATGGGCTAACAGTATACTATTTCTATTGGCTACTGGGTCTCTATGAAATAGAAAAATTTTACTTTTGTTTTAGGGGAGGAACCTGTGGTTCGACTAGATCTTGCTGAGAAACAAGGAAAACGGAAAGCCTCCGTGGGTAAGAACTTTTTATGAGCTGTTATTTAGGTGCCGCCTTCTCTATATGACTGCATCGAAGAGTATTTTTGACGTGTGAGAGGAAAATGCGTTGCAGTGGAGATCTGTGTTGACTGCAGAAATGGCAAAAAAACCATTTAGCAGCTGAAAGGCAATTTTATGAAAATATGCTTGAAAAATAGAAGCTTGTGGTTGACTGTTCTCAAATCTTCCTGCAAAGAAATGTTCTTAAAATATTCCTTGTTTTCTCTGTCTGAAGCTGATGTAAGCGCCCTTCCCGTGAAGCGCAGCCTTGCTGAAAGGCTGGGGAAGAAGGTGGAGGTTCCGGGAAATGCTGACAAAGCACCAAAGAGAGGTACAGCTACTAAACAGGCATCTGGATGTGATTCACGGGTTTTGTATTTAGGCTCTCTGTTTGTCCTTTTCCTGCGATGTTTCTTTTTGCATGTTGGCTGAGGTCTTAATCACCGGGATTCAAAGTTACCTTTCCTGCCTTGTTTTCGAATGTGAACACAAAGTTGACGTTTATGCAGCCTCCCTAATTTGGTCTTTTTCTGTTTTGCAGTTCAAGTTCCCAAGTCTGTGAAGGAGAGACTAGGATTACCTTCTCAACGGACTAGTACTGCGAAAGGTAACAACTGGCTATTAAATATACTTTCTCCTTCTTCCTTTCCGTGAACTTAGACCGTTTTCATACAGCCCTAAAAAGGAATTCAAATGAAAACAAAGAACTGGTTCCTCTTGCTCGAGTGCTGAAGCTCTTCTGACAGCCACTATCAGAAATCTGCCTCTAGGTGTGTGTTTATTTTCCGCTTGTGCCTTGTCAAGGTTTTAAGCTGCTTCTGTGAACCATCATATACAATTAGAATAGAGCCACTGCCGGGAGCAGGAATTTGAAATGCAGTCTGAAAAAGTAATCAAGTAAACTAGCATTTCTGTGTAGCAACTCTCTCTGGATAGGGCTGGTCTTCAAAATACAACAAGTGGCTCAGAGGAGGAGGAGAATGTTAGGCTATTGTCCTAAGATGGGTTATTGGGAACGCTCAGGCTTAGTTTTCCTTAGTACTGTGACAAATTTTGGAGACTTAAACTATTGTTGGACTCTCTTTAAATGCTGGTGCTTCTCATTTCTTGATGATGACAGGGAAGGCTGCTAAGCCAAAGGGAGAGATCCATGTGAAAACACTGGAGGAAATCCATCGTGAGAGAGCTCTTCGAGAAAGTCAAGCCAAAGCCCAGGCTGAATGGCATGGTAAAACCAAAGATCCCAGCGCAGGGGCAAAAATTGAGGGTGAGCCCAAGAAGCAGAGTGTGCTCACTCTTTCCGGGCCCAGCAAAGTGCAGTCGAAGGAGCCGGCAGGTAAAGCCAAGCCAGAAGGAGAAGTGCGTGTTAAAACCCTGGAAGAAATAAAGCGCGAGAAAGCTCTGCGGATGCAGCAGAGTGGAGGAAATGTGCCAGCTCCCCCAGCACAACCTGGACCTGCCCCAGCCGGGCAGAAATCGTTATGGAACACAAAGCTATCAGGTAATAAGATGCTTTAATACCTGCCCCGGTGAGGTGCTTCCCATATTGAGCAAGTTCCATTTGCTCAGGATCTGCTTTGCTTTTTCCTTCAATGCGGAGGATAAAAGAGTTTAAGGCTACAAAGTTCAAAGGCAAAGAAGGGCCAGAACGTGCAACCATGTCTGTTTTCGTTAATTACGTGATGGTATTCTGTATTTCCCACTAGAAAATTAACACATTGAGGGGCTTTTTAGTCTAATTTTGGTATTCTGTTTTTTTCTGCCATCTGTTTATGGTATGAAGTCCTCCCTGTGTTGAGTTCAAGTTCACCTTCCTCTTTGGCATGTGTTGCTTAGCTTGACACATGTATGTGTTTGTAAAGCATGCATCAGCATCTTAATGTGGGGGGCCAGTTTCTGTCAAAAATGACAGAGGATCAAAGGCCTCGTTGTTAAGATTATATCAACTTTGTAAAATGAGATTGTGTGAGGGAGATAAGGAGGGCTTAAAGGCTGCATGCACTGCACATTGTAGCCTTTCTCTCTGTCTCACGGGACACGAGGAAATAAACACACAAAGAAAACAAGTACCCAGCTTTCTTTCGTTTCTTCTCCTGCCAGCCAGACGTTAGGTCAGGAATGGGAGACTAGAATATGACTCTACAAATTTGGATTTTGTAGAACAACTTAATAAATTTTGTGGGACATCACTGCAGGGGAGAGGAAGCTGGTACAACAGTTGCATACACTCTCTTGTCTTACTATACCTGCTGCTTTTCCTTTCCTAGAGGGAGCAAGACTTTAAATACAAAAGCTGTCAACATTTGTGAATCTTACTAGACTTCATACAACGTCTTAGAGTATTGCTTGCACTTGGGATCGCTCTGTGTCTGAGTTTCCCTCGTCCTGGATTATGATTTACTGTAGCCATTCACTTTCTTTGTTCCTTTGTATGGATTGTTGGTAGACGGAGTTTACTATGTGGAAGATATTGCTGAGAATCCAGGCAATGGCAGTGTAATTCTGCTGGCCAAATACAGTTAACTGTGTAGAAGGGCCGTGGAAATGAGGAAGAGAACGTGGATTTTTCATGAGGCAGAGCAAGACTGTATCAGTTCTCTCTTCCTTTTACTCTAGCCAACTTTAACATGTTTGCGAAGCCTTGGGATGGGAAAGTCGCTTCCCCCAAGAAGAAGGCACTGAAACGTAAGGCACCTGGCAGTTTTCCCTCTGCTGTAGCAGCTGTGAAACCACGGACTGCCTCCGATGCTGACACAATGGGACCTCCAGCCAAAAAAGCAGCTATGGTAAGGACAGGGGCTAATGCAGAAATGGATCCCTTGTAAAATTTATACCCTCCTCTAGGAGAAAAGATGGAAAACTCAAATGTTCTACAGGCCTTCTGTTTCCTTTTAAATCCAGTAGCTGCCTACAGAATTCTTGTAGTACCCTTCCATATTTATTAGATTAATGGCACTATTTACTTAGTCCTCTGTGATTCTGTGATTTCTCTGGTGTGGAGGATTTTGTCCATTAATGCTGTGTTCTTAAAAGACACAAGATCATTAGTAACCTCCAAGTGAATATTAACTTTCTTCAGGAGCACCTTGGTTTTGTATTTTGGCTAAGGCTCCGCAATGCCAGAGGAGAAGCAGCATGGAGGAAAAAGCTAGTAAGGAATCTTTTACCCATGAGTCCTAAACACTGTTTTGCTGCTTTCTAGGCTGTTCCAGCCACGCTGGAGCACGTCCCAGCCACCAGACTTGAAGAAAATCCCCAAAACAGGTGATGACCACAACTTGTTCTTTTTCTCAATCGGTGTATATCCCCAGTGAAACATAAGTTCTGTCACAGGTGGGGAAAAAAGGAGGGTTCTGAGATAATTAAAGCCCAAATCCATCAGAGGATAAGTCACTTATTTATCTTATAAGATAAATAAGTCACGTGAAATGACTTTCTAGCAGCTAGCAGGAATGCTTAATTAGACTTACTTTCTTTAAATGCTGCAAGTCGGTACAGCTTTCCAGTGACTTCTTGCTCTGTCTGAATACCTAAATGAGGATGAGGTGAAGTTCTTCTACTTCCTCGTGAGGTGATAAATGATGAGTAGTGTCCTCTGCCTTTTGGTCCTCAAGAATGCCACCCGAACAAACATACAAGGTGACAAGAGTGCAGGGAGAGCAGAGGGAAGTGATGGCTGCAGATCAGCTTCCTGTAGTGGGGAGCAAACTCTGCTGAGTGTGCCGTGGGAAAAATGACTAACTTAGTAAACAGATATTTGCAGATGGAGACTTCTTAACATTTTTACAGGAAAATTAAGCAAGGTGGCAAAGTGCCTCTTGCTACAAAAATTGAACCATCTCTGCTAGACTCCGGGTGCTCTGGCTTCACAGAGAAACCCCCAAACTGAAAAATGTACCTGCTAATATATTGGGCTCTAAATGTAGCCCTGGGTTAATTGAATAACAATCCCTGGGTAAGATTGAAGTGCAGGAGGGGTTGGCTACGGTTTTAAGAGCCGGTTTGCAGAAAAGGGATTTCCCGTTAAGAAATGGCATATACTGATTGTTCTCTTCCTTGCTCTGCCAAGACCTGAAGCACATCTTGGAAGCCAGGCAGAATCCGTGGAGCCAATGGAGTTCTCAAGCTCGACTTCAGCTTCTTCCCAGCTAGAAGAAGCAAGGACACGCCGGCTGAGTTCCACAGGCAACGCGCCCGTATCTGTAGACGAGGATTTAGAGATGCTACTTTGGGAACTCTCAGACGGCATACTGGAAGCCGAGCTCGACTTGGACCCAGGGAAGGATGAGGATGACCTCCTCCTTGAGCTTTCCAAGATGATTGATGATTGAACTGCATAGTCCTATGGTATATTAAAAAAAAAAAAAAAAAAAGAAAAAAAAGAAAACAACTCTTCTTCTTGTTGGATACCCCGAGGTGATCCTTTTTCTAACTGAGGCTTTGCAATGAGACTTAAAGCACAGTTGGATCTGGTAGAAATTGGCAGGATCTGCACTCAGTTGTCCTAAGTTTTCCTGCTGGTCAGAGTTAAGGTCTTGTGCATGGTTCCGTAACTATAGGTGGCTACCTTTGATATCAAGAGGACAAAGCACTTGTTTCTTTTGGCACAGAAAGATGTCCATCGGCACGCTGTGGTGGCTGTGAATTGACGTAGTGATGGAGCGATGCTCTGAAGGCTTAAACGGAAAGCTTCTTCCTTCCGCCCCCCTTGGCACAGCTCGATGTTGGGCACGTTGTGAAGCCTGGGTGTTCTGATTTCTCGGACAGTTGATACCCAAATCCCGGAGTTACTATGTCAACTCTTGACTTTTATTTGTGTATGCCATTGTTTTGACTGTAATCTTTTCAGATGATGAAGCTGTAGGGGCGGGAGGGAGCAAAATAATTATTCTAGCGTTGTGGACCAAACATGCTGCCAGGAGTGGTGGTGGTGGGGTCAGCCCACCCGGCCTTACTTTCAATTATCAGGGATGATAAAATGGTGTGAAAAGCAGCAGCTCTGCGATACGGCTACGCTACCCCCACTCCCTTCTCTTGTGCTGTACCAAAGTTCCCCCAAGCTTTGGTTGGTGCTTTTTGTTGGTGACAGTAGGACTCCAGGGCGAGTAGTCGGGACTCTCCTGCAGTAACTGGGTCAATTAAGGGTTGGTTTAAGTGCCTCCTGGTTTTTAAAATTGCTCCCCTGAGCTGCTGGCTCTGCTGCCTGCTACAGCAAATGTTCGGGTGCCATCAGCGTCGCACTTGGGCGTGGGCACTGACCCTGCGGAGGAGAGCTGAGACTCGCGTGTATTGTGTACCCTGCCGCCAGTGATCGTTTTCCCCTAGCAGATCTATTTTGAATCATTTCCCTAAATTTTAGAGGAACTTTAGGCTCTTTGTGCTATGATTTGTGAAGCTGTAGGGGCCCTCAGGCATTTGCTGCTGGCAGAGGAAAACCGCTTGTCGAATTTGTTGTAAATACTTTCTGTTTGGACAACAACGCCTGTGTGTGTGTGTGTGTGTGTGTGTGTGTGTGCACGCGTGCGTGCTTTGACGACCCCCTGCGACGCCCCAGCTCCGCGAGGGAAGCTTTGAAGCGGCTCTGGGAAAACCTCTGCGGAAGAAACCGCTGCTAGTGACTTGCGGAAAAGGGACTCCACAATCAGTGAGATTGTAAAGTAGGTATGTTTATTCAGCGCTGGGCAGCACGGGAGGTCGTGGGCATGAAGATTGATGACTCTTCCTCGTCACCGCTAGTTGACCTCTTGTCTTTGCACAGACTCAGTTGCTCCTTGGCTCTTGTCCATCTGCAGGACCAGTTTCTCCCAGTTTCTTCAGACAGGCTCACTCTCTTATTAGGAGACTGACCTTGGTAAGGGGCCCAAGGCTTCTTGCTTTAGTTAATTGGCACAATGCACCATAGTTAGCAAAGACACTAAGTAGCATCCTAGTTTAACGCTGTCAGCGCTCTATCTCTACTTGATAAGATTCTCCTAACTCCCTCTCTCACTGGAGCCCACGCAGCCCTCCGTCCTGCCGAAGGACTTCACGGGGACTTCTGCCGGCTCCGGGTGCCCGCACACAGACAGAAATGGCTTTGAGAGAAAACAATCAGGAGGAGGAGAGCTCAGAGACTGCGGCCGGCTTCGGCCACCTTCCCCTCGCTTTCCCTCTCCGTGTTCAAACCGAGCACTGTTCTGCCGTCAACCTTCGCTGCCTCTGCCCGCGGCGCCGGGCTTTCGCGGGTGCCATTGCTCCTCTACATATTTTATCCTTCCTTTTGTAAGGAATGGTCCAGCAATTCGTGTCACTAAGGGATTTGAAGGGTTACCATCGAGGCCCGGGTCTAGGTGATAAGAGAACAAAGGGGTTTTTAGGGAAAAGTGCTGACTACTGCAGGGGATGTTGCTAGAGTTTCTGAAATCCGGCGCAGAGGCTCCCAAACGAGGAGGAAGGGGGAGCTGAAGGACAATTGAAGGACAAAAGCCTGAGAGGAAGACAACCAGCATTCAGCCCGAGCAAGCCCCGAGAGACCACCAGAGACTGGTACGCAGGCGCCCCTGGGAGGGGTTTCGGATTCCGGAAACCAATTCTAATAACCCTGCCTCTTCTCGAAGTAGTAATGAATATGTATTAGCCTGGGAGCATCAAAACCAGCCGCCTTACGTAACAGGCGTGCGTCCTGGAGGAGCAGAGACTCCCGGCGCACCCAGCGCTGCTTGCTTGCCTCTATTCGTTTAATAAATTGTAAACTTTGATTGTAATCCTATTTGGATTTATAACAGCCATTTATAACACTTTTTATATTTGTATTTTATTTAAGGCTGTCTTGCCCCCCTCCCCCCCCAGCCTCGCTGCTCGCCAATAAAGCTGGCGCAGGGGCTAAGGGATTTGAAGGGCCTGCTTGTACACCTAAGGGATTTGAGGGCCTGCTTGTACACCTTTGGGGACTGCCTCTTTTGGGGGGGGGGGGGGGGGGGGTGTTAGGAGCTGCTTGTATACTTTTTTAGGCATTCCTCTGAGAGGGGGTTGGGAGCTTCGTGTATACTGGGGGGGGAGGGCCTCCCTCGAGGTGGAAGCGGGGGGGCTTGGAGCGTTTCTACACTGTAGGGGCCTGCCTGTACACTTTTGGGGCCTGCCTTGGAGGGGTTGGGAACTGCTTGTACACCTTTGGGGCCTGCGTCTGCGCGGGGCGGGGGGGGTTAGGGGGTTGGAGCTGGTTTTAACCTTTCGGGCTTGCATCTGGAGGGGCTTGGGGCCTGCCTTTGGGGGGGTGGTTGTGAGCTGCTTGTATACTGTAGGGGCCTGCTTGTACACCTTTGGGGCCTGCGTCTGGGGGGGGGTGGGAGCTGCTTGTACACTGTTAGGGCCTGCCTTGGGGGAGGGGTTGGGGCATGTGCCTTGGGGGCATGGGGTTGGGAGCTGCTTCTACGCTGTAGGGGTCTGGGTCTTGGGGGGTTGGGGCTGTTTGTACACCTTTGGGGCGTGCCTCTGGGGAGGATGGGGAGTTGCTTGTACACCTTTGGGGCCTGTGTCTGGGGGGGGGTTGGGGCCTGTGCCGGGGGGGTTGGGAGCTGCTTGTACGCTCTAGGGTCCTCTGGCAGGCTTTGGGGCCTCCCTTTGAGGGGGGCAGTTGGGAGCTGGTTGTACACCTTTGGGGCCTGAGTCTGGGGTGTGGGGGCTGGGGCTGAGGCCTGGGGCCTGGGGCATGCATCTGGGTGGTGGGGGGGGGGGGTCCAGTTCATGGGGGGGGTGGGTTGGGAGCTGCTTGTGGACAGTTGGGGTCTGCATCCGGGTGTGGCTGGGGCCTGCTTGTAGACTTCTGCAGCCTGTGTCTGGTGTTTGGGGGCTTTTCTGTAGTGTTTGGGGATTGCATTTTGGCTTTGGGATGTGTCTAGAGCTTCTGGGGCCTAGCTGTAGTGCTTGGGGCCTGCGTCTGGGGCTTTTCTGTAGCATTTTGGTAGCGTGTTTGTGATTTGGGGTCTGTATCCAGGGTTTTGCCTTTTTTGTAGTTTTCAGCTTTGTGTCTGTTTCTTTGTTGGTTGCCTGGGGTTTGGGGTTTGGATCATTAGTCAGTGTCATTAGCGTCGGGGGGTTGATATGAAGGGTTAGGGTTGTGGTTAGAGTTGTTACGGTTAAAGAGAATAAGGATTTTAGGGTAAGGGGATCAAGGTTGTGGGAATAAAAATGTTTTTGCACAGAGTTACATCGTTTAGAGGGAAGGAGGGTGGTATTGATATATGCTTGCAGTGATAAGAAAGCTTAACAGACAACCTTGTAAAATGCAGACAACCAGAATCCTTAGAGCAATTGGGTGGAAATCACGGTGTAAGAAACATTACCACCTCAAAGAGGAAAACAGTCAAGAAAAAAATAAAATTGACTAGTGACAGGCCAGCAGCTGTGTATTTTCTGTGAAGCACTGGATAGATTGTGAACATGGATTACCCAGTCAATGGGGAAACTGGGGAGGGTCCTGGTCACCGAGAGGAAAAAAAAATTATATAAACTGTGTTATGGAACTAGTAGGTGGCTTGTGGGACGCCTGCCATTGCAATCGTGAATAAAAATGCTACCTCACTGAGATACTTGCCTGAGCCTATGGTATTGGTTACAGAGTGTTTCTAATAAGGTGTTAGGGTTTTAAGGTTTCAGGGCTAAGGCACTAGGGTTGGGTTTCAGGGTTAGGGTTTCCAGGGTTTAGGGTTAGGATTTTAAGGTTGTTAGGGTTGGAGTTATAAGGGTTAGGGTTTGGGGGTTAGTGTGTTAAGGTTTTAAAGTATTTTGTGGTTTTAGTGTTGATAGGGTTTTTAGGGTTAGGGTCTTAGGGTTTTAGTTATGGTCAGGTATTTAGGGTTAGGGTTTTAAGGTCTTATTTTTTTTTTTTTAAGGTTAGGGTCTCCAGCGTTAGGGCTTTGAGAATCTTTACGTTTTGGGTTAGGGTTTAGAGGGTCTTAATTTTTAGGGTTAGGGCTTTTAGGCGTAGGTCTAGTGTGGTAAATTTTATCGGGTTAGGACTGTAAGGGTTTTTAGGGTTAGGGTTTCTAGGGTTTTTTGGGGTAGGGGTTAGGGTTAGATCCGTGGGAGCCGTAGTGTTAGGGGTCAGGGTTCTTAGGGGTAAGACCCAATATTAGGGTGGAAGGCCAAACTAAGGGGGGAGCCCCCCCCAAAATTGAAGGGTCGAAGCCCCAATTTAGGGGAAGAAACGTCAAAATTGTGGGGTCCCCCAAAATTGGGCGGAAGAGCTCTTAATATTGGAGGAAACCCAAAAAAGGAGGGTGGGAGACTCTAAAATTGGGGGGACCCCCCCAAATTGGTTGTGTCCCCCCCCAAATTGGTTGTGTCCCCCCCAAAATTGGTTATGTCCCCCCCAATTAGGGGAGGAACCCCCAAAATTGGGTGGGTGAACCCCCATATTGGGGGGGCAGAACACTTAAATGGAAGTGTGAAATTCCAGAATTGGATGTGGACCCCCCAGAACAGTCTTCAGGGGTTTAGTGTGGTAAATTTTATCGGGTTAGGGCTGTAAGGGTTTTTAGGGTTAGGGTTTCTAGGGTTTGTTGGGGTAGGGGTTAGGGTTAGATCCGTGGTTGCCATAGGCTTAGGGGTCAAGGTTCTTAGGGGTTAGGCCTAATATTAGGGCGGAAGGCCAAAATAAGAGGGGAGGAGCCCACCCAAAATTGAAGGGTTGAAGCCCAAAGTTAGGGGAAGGAACGTCAAAGTTGTGGGGTCCCCCAAAATTGAGCGGAAGAGCTCTTAATATTGGGGGAAACCCAAAAAAGGAGGGTGGGGGACTCTAAAATTGGTTGTGTCCCCCCCCAAAATTGGTTGTGTCCCCCCCAAAATTGGTTGTGTCCCCCCCAATTAGGGGAGGAACCCCCAAAATTGGGTGGGCGAACCCCCATATTGGGGGGGAAGAAGACTTAAATGGAAGTGTGAAATTCCAGAATTGAGTGTGGACCCCCCAGAACAGTCTTCAGGGGTTTAGTGTGGTAAATTTTATCGGGTTAGGGCTGCAAGGGTTTTTAGGGTTAGGGTTTCTAGGGTTTGTTGGGGTAGGGGTTAGGGTTAGATCCGTGGTTGCCATAGGCTTAGGGGTCAAGGTTCTTAGGGGTTAGGCCTAATATTAGGGCGGAAGGCCAAAATAAGAGGGGGGGAGCCCCCCCCAAAATCGAAGGGTTGAAGCCCAAAGTTAGGGGAAGGAACGGCCAAATTGTGGGGTCCCCCAAAATTGGGCGGAAGAACTCTTTAATATTAGGGGGGAACCCAAAAAAGGAGGGTGGGGGACTCTACAATTGGGGGGGACCCCCAAAATTGGTCGGGTCCCCCCAAATTAGGGGAGGAACCCCCAAAATTGGGTGGGTGAACCCCCAAATTGGGGGGAAGAAGACTTAAATGGAAGTGTGAAATTCCAGAATTGAATGTGGACCCCCCCCAGACCTGGGGAGGAATCCCCAAACTTGGGGGGGACCCCCAAAATTGGGGTTAAAGCCCCAGATCCCAGGGAGCTAAGCCCCAAATTAAGGGAAGGAACCTCAAACATGTGGTGAGAACCCCAACATTGGGGGAAAGAACCTTAATATTAGGGTGGCAGGCCAAGAAAGGATGGTGGGGGCCTCCAAAATTGTGGGGGGCTTGGAATTTGGGGGAATCCCCAAAATGGAGGGGGAACCCCAAAAGTGGGGGGGGGGGCGAAGCACCAAATTAGGGGAAGGAACCCCAAAATTGCGGGGAAGAACTCTGAAATGGAGAGCTGAAAACCCGAAATTGAGGGGAAACCCCCCAAAACGGCGGGAAAACCCTCCATAAACACGAAACCGGTAATGTAACGGAGCAAAAAATGGCGTCCTATGGCAAGGTGCGAGGCTCAATTTTCTGGGGAGTGCTGGGAAATGTAGTTCTTGGCCACCGGGTTTCCGGGAGTCCATATTGTTTTCCCAGAGCATGCCGGGAGATGTAGTTCTCGGACACTGGGCTTCCGGGAGGCCATGTTGGTTTCCCATCTTTGCTAGACTCCGGGTGCTCTGGCTTCACAGAGAAACCCCCAAACTGAAAAATGTACCTGCTAATATATTGGGCTCTAAATGTAGCCCTGGGTTAATTGAATAACAATCCCTGGGTAAGATTGAAGTGCAGGAGGGGTTGGCTACGGTTTTAAGAGCCGGTTTGCAGAAAAGGGATTTCCCGTTAAGAAATGGCATATACTGATTGTTCTCTTCCTTGCTCTGCCAAGACCTGAAGCACATCTTGGAAGCCAGGCAGAATCCGTGGAGCCAATGGAGTTCTCAAGCTCGACTTCAGCTTCTTCCCAGCTAGAAGAAGCAAGGACACGCCGGCTGAGTTCCACAGGCAACGCGCCCGTATCTGTAGACGAGGATTTAGAGATGCTACTTTGGGAACTCTCAGACGGCATACTGGAAGCCGAGCTCGACTTGGACCCAGGGAAGGATGAGGATGACCTCCTCCTTGAGCTTTCCAAGATGATTGATGATTGAACTGCATAGTCCTATGGTATATTAAAAAAAAAAAAAAAAACAACAACAACAAAAAAAAACTCTTCTTCTTGTTGGATACCCCGAGGTGATCCTTTTTCTAACTGAGGCTTTGCAATGAGACTTAAAGCACAGTTGGATCTGGTAGAAATTGGCAGGATCTGCACTCAGTTGTCCTAAGTTTTCCTGCTGGTCAGAGTTAAGGTCTTGTGCATGGTTCCGTAACTATAGGTGGCTACCTTTGATATCAAGAGGACAAAGCACTTGTTTCTTTTGGCACAGAAAGATGTCCATCGGCACGCTGTGGTGGCTGTGAATTGACGTAGTGATGGAGCGATGCTCTGAAGGCTTAAACGGAAAGCTTCTTCCTTCCGCCCCCCTTGGCACAGCTCGATGTTGGGCACGTTGTGAAGCCTGGGTGTTCTGATTTCTCGGACAGTTGATACCCAAATCCCGGAGTTACTATGTCAACTCTTGACTTTTATTTGTGTATGCCATTGTTTTGACTGTAATCTTTTCAGATGATGAAGCTGTAGGGGCGGGAGGGAGCAAAATAATTATTCTAGCGTTGTGGACCAAACATGCTGCCAGGAGTGGTGGTGGTGGGGTCAGCCCACCCGGCCTTACTTTCAATTATCAGGGATGATAAAATGGTGTGAAAAGCAGCAGCTCTGCGATACGGCTACGCTACCCCCACTCCCTTCTCTTGTGCTGTACCAAAGTTCCCCCAAGCTTTGGTTGGTGCTTTTTGCTGGTGACAGTAGGACTCCAGGGCGAGTAGTCGGGACTCTCCTGCAGTAACTGGGTCAATTAAGGGTTGGTTTAAGTGCCTCCTGGTTTTTAAAATTGCTCCCCTGAGCTGCTGGCTCTGCTGCCTGCTACAGCAAATGTTCGGGTGCCATCAGCGTCGCACTTGGGCGTGGGCACTGACCCTGCGGAGGAGAGCTGAGACTCGCGTGTATTGTGTACCCTGCCGCCAGTGATCGTTTTCCCCTAGCAGATCTATTTTGAATCATTTCCCTAAATTTTAGAGGAACTTTAGGCTCTTTGTGCTATGATTTGTGAAGCTGTAGGGGCCCTCAGGCATTTGCTGCTGGCAGAGGAAAACCGCTTGTCGAATTTGTTGTAAATACTTTCTGTTTGGACAACAACGCCTGTGCGTGTGTGTGTGTGTGTGTGTGTGTGTGTGTGTGTGTGCGTGCTTTGACGACCCCCTGCGACGCCCCAGCTCCGCGAGGGAAGCTTTGAAGCGGCTCTGGGAAAACCTCTGCGGAAGAAACCGCTGCTAGTGACTTGCGGAAAAGGGACTCCACAATCAGTGAGATTGTAAAGTAGGTATGTTTATTCAGCGCTGGGCAGCACGGGAGGTCGTGGGCATGAAGATTGATGACTCTTCCTCGTCACCGCTAGTTGACCTCTTGTCTTTGCACAGACTCAGTTGCTCCTTGGCTCTTGTCCATCTGCAGGACCAGTTTCTCCCAGTTTCTTCAGACAGGCTCACTCTCTTATTAGGAGACTGACCTTGGTAAGGGGCCCAAGGCTTCTTGCTTTAGTTAATTGGCACAATGCACCATAGTTAGCAAAGACACTAAGTAGCATCCTAGTTTAACGCTGTCAGCGCTCTATCTCTACTTGATAAGATTCTCCTAACTCCCTCTCTCACTGGAGCCCACGCAGCCCTCCGTCCTGCCGAAGGACTTCACGGGGACTTCTGCCGGCTCCGGGTGCCCGCACACAGACAGAAATGGCTTTGAGAGAAAACAATCAGGAGGAGGAGAGCTCAGAGACTGCGGCCGGCTTCGGCCACCTTCCCCTCGCTTTCCCTCTCCGTGTTCAAACCGAGCACTGTTCTGCCATCAACCTTCGCTGCCTCTGCCCGCGGCGCCGGGCTTTCGCGGGTGCCATTGCTCCTCTACATATTTTATCCTTCCTTTTGTAAGGAATGGTCCAGCAATTCGTGTCACTAAGGGATTTGAAGGGTTACCATCAAGGCCCGGGTCTAGGTGATAAGAGAACAAAGGGGTTTTTAGGGAAAAGTGCTGACTACTGCAGGGGATGTTGCTAGAGTTTCTGAAATCCGGCGCAGAGGCTCCCAAACGAGGAGGAAGGGGGAGCTGAAGGACAATTGAAGGACAAAAGCCTGAGAGGAAGACAACCAGCATTCAGCCCGAGCAAGCCCCGAGAGACCACCAGAGACTGGTACGCAGGCGCCCCTGGGAGGGGTTTCGGATTCCGGAAACCAATTCTAATAACCCTGCCTCTTCTCGAAGTAGTAATGAATATGTATTAGCCTGGGAGCATCAAAACCAGCCGCCTTACGTAACAGGCGTGCGTCCTGGGGGAGCAGAGACTCCCGGCGCACCCAGCGCTGCTTGCTTGCCTCTATTCGTTTAATAAATTGTAAACTTTGATTGTAATCCTATTTGGATTTATAACAGCCATTTATAACACTTTTTATATTTGTATTTTATTTAAGGCTGTCTTGCCCCCCTCCCCCCCCAGCCTCGCTGCTCGCCAATAAAGCTGGCGCAGGGGCTAAGGGATTTGAAGGGCCTGCTTGTACACCTAAGGGATTTGAGGGCCTGCTTGTACACCTTTGGGGACTGCCTCTTTTGGGGGGGGGGGGGGGGGGGGGGTGTTAGGAGCTGCTTGTATACTTTTTTAGGCATTCCTCTGAGAGGGGGTTGGGAGCTTCGTGTATACTGGGGGGGGAGGGCCTCCCTCGAGGTGGAAGCGGGGGGGGTTGGAGCGTTTCTACACTGTAGGGGCCTGCCTGTACACTTTTGGGGCCTGCCTTGGAGGGGTTGGGAACTGCTTGTACACCTTTGGGGCCTGCGTCTGCGCGGGGCGGGGGGGGTTAGGGGGTTGGAGCTGGTTTTAACCTTTCAGGCTTGCATCTGGAGGGGCTTGGGGCCTGCCTTTGGGGGGGTGGTTGTGAGCTGCTTGTATACTGTAGGGGCCTGCTTGTACACCTTTGGGGCCTGCGTCTGGGGGGGGGTGGGAGCTGCTTGTACACTGTTAGGGCCTGCCTTGGGGGAGGGGTTGGGGCATGTGCCTTGGGGGCATGGGGTTGGGAGCTGCTTCTACGCTGTAGGGGTCTGGGTTTTGGGGGGTTGGGGCTGTTTGTACACCTTTGGGGCGTGCCTCTGGGGAGGATGGGGAGTTGCTTGTACACCTTTGGGGCCTGTGTCTGGGGGGGGGTTGGGGCCTGTGCCGGGGGGGTTGGGAGCTGCTTGTACGCTCTAGGGTCCTCTGGCAGGCTTTGGGGCCTCCCTTTGAGGGGGGCAGTTGGGAGCTGGTTGTACACCTTTGGGGCCTGAGTCTGGGGTGTGGGGGCTGGGGCTGAGGCCTGGGGCCTGGGGCATGCATCTGGGTGGTGGGGGGGGGGGGGTCCAGTTCATGGGGGGGGGTGGGTTGGGAGCTGCTTGTGGACAGTTGGGGTCTGCATCCGGGTGTGGCTGGGGCCTGCTTGTAGACTTCTGCAGCCTGTGTCTGGTGTTTGGGGGCTTTTCTGTAGTGTTTGGGGATTGCATTTTGGCTTTGGGATGTGTCTAGAGCTTCTGGGGCCTAGCTGTAGTGCTTGGGGCCTGCGTCTGGGGCTTTTCTGTAGCATTTTGGTAGCGTGTTTGTGATTTGGGGTCTGTATCCAGGGTTTTGCCTTTTTTGTAGTTTTCAGCTTTGTGTCTGTTTCTTTGTTGGTTGCCTGGGGTTTGGGGTTTGGATCATTAGTCAGTGTCATTAGCGTCGGGGGGTTGATATGAAGGGTTAGGGTTGTGGTTAGAGTTGTTAGGGTTAAAGAGAATAAGGATTTTAGGGTAAGGGGATCAAGGTTGTGGGAATAAAAATGTTTTTGCACAGAGTTACATCGTTTAGAGGGAAGGAGGGTGGTATTGATATATGCTTGCAGTGATAAGAAAGCTTAACAGACAACCTTGTAAAATGCAGACAACCAGAATCCTTAGAGCAATTGGGTGGAAATCACGGTGTAAGAAACATTACCACCTCAAAGAGGAAAACAGTCAAGAAAAAAATAAAATTGACTAGTAACAGGCCAGCAGCTGTGTATTTTCTGTGAAGCACTGGATAGATTGTGAACATGGATTACCCAGTCAATGGGGAAACTGGGGAGGGTCCTGGTCACCGAGAGGAAAAAAAAATTATATAAACTGTGTTATGGAACTAGTAGGTGGCTTGTGGGACGCCTGCCATTGCAATCGTGAATAAAAATGCTACCTCACTGAGATACTTGCCTGAGCCTATGGTATTGGTTACAGAGTGTTTCTAATAAGGTGTTAGGGTTTTAAGGTTTCAGGGCTAAGGCACTAGGGTTGGGTTTCAGGGTTAGGGTTTCCAGGGTTTAGGGTTAGGATTTTAAGGTTGTTAGGGTTGGAGTTATAAGGGTTAGGGTTTGGGGGTTAGTGTGTTAAGGTTTTAAAGTATTTTGTGGTTTTAGTGTTGATAGGGTTTTTAGGGTTAGGGTCTTAGGGTTTTAGTTATGGTCAGGTATTTAGGGTTAGGGTTTTAAGGTCTTATTTTTTTTTTTTTAAGGTTAGGGTCTCCAGCGTTAGGGCTTTGAGAATCTTTACGTTTTGGGTTAGGGTTTAGAGGGTCTTAATTTTTAGGGTTAGGGCTTTTAGGCGTAGGTCTAGTGTGGTAAATTTTATCGGGTTAGGACTGTAAGGGTTTTTAGGGTTAGGGTTTCTAGGGTTTTTTGGGGTAGGGGTTAGGGTTAGATCCGTGGGAGCCGTAGTGTTAGGGGTCAGGGTTCTTAGGGGTAAGGCCCAATATTAGGGTGGAAGGCCAAACTAAGGGGGGAGCCCCCCCCAAAATTGAAGGGTCGAAGCCCCAATTTAGGGGAAGAAACGTCAAAATTGTGGGGTCCCCCAAAATTGGGCGGAAGAGCTCTTAATATTGGGGGAAACCCAAAAAAGGAGGGTGGGGGACTCTAAAATTGGTTGTGTCCCCCCCAAAATTGGTTGTGTCCCCCCCAAAATTGGTTGTGTCCCCCCCAATTAGGGGAGGAACCCCCAAAATTGGGTGGGCGAACCCCCATATTGGGGGGGCAGAACACTTAAATGGAAGTGTGAAATTCCAGAATTGAATGTGGACGCCCCAGAACAGTCTTCAGGGGTTTAGTGTGGTAAATTTTATCGGGTTAGGGCTGTAAGGGTTTTTAGGGTTAGGGTTTCTAGGGTTTGTTGGGGTAGGGGTTAGGGTTAGATCTGTGGTTGCCATAGCGTTAGGGGTCAAGGTTCTTAGGGGTTAGGCCTAATATTAGGGCGGAAGGCCAAAATAAGAGGGTGGGAGCCCCCCCCAAAATTGAAGGGTTGAAGCCCCAAGTTAGGGGAAGGAACGTCAAAATTGTGGGGTCCCCCAAAATTGGGCAGAAGAACTTTTAATATTAGGGGGGAACCCAAAAAAGGAGGGTGGGGGACTCTAAAATTGGTTGTGTCCCCCCCAAAATTGGTTGTGTCCCCCCCAAAATTGGTTGTGTCCCCCCCAATTAGGGGAGGAACCCCCAAAATTGGGTGGGCGAACCCCCATATTGGGGGGGAAGAAGACTTAAATGGAAGTGTGAAATTCCAGAATTGAATGTGGACCCCCCAGAACAGTCTTCAGGGGTTTAGTGTGGTAAATTTTATCGGGTTAGGGCTGCAAGGGTTTTTAGGGTTAGGGTTTCTAGGGTTTGTTGGGGTAGGGGTTAGGGTTAGATCCGTGGTTGCCATAGGCTTAGGGGTCAAGGTTCTTAGGGGTTAGGCCTAATATTAGGGCGGAAGGCCAAAATAAGAGGGGGGGAGCCCCCCCCAAAATCGAAGGGTTGAAGCCCAAAGTTAGGGGAAGGAACGGCCAAATTGTGGGGTCCCCCAAAATTGGGCGGAAGAACTCTTTAATATTAGGGGGGAACCCAAAAAAGGAGGGTGGGGGACTCTACAATTGGGGGGGACCCCCAAAATTGGTCGGGTCCCCCCAAATTAGGGGAGGAACCCCCAAAATTGGGTGGGTGAACCCCCAAATTGGGGGGAAGAAGACTTAAATGGAAGTGTGAAATTCCAGAATTGAATGTGGACCCCCCCCCAGACCTGGGGAGGAATCCCCAAACTTGGGGGGGACCCCCAAAATTGGGGTTAAAGCCCCAGATCCCGGGGAGCTAAGCCCCAAATTAAGGGAAGGAACCTCAAACATGTGGTGAGAACCCCAACATTGGGGGAAAGAACCTTAATATTAGGGTGGCAGGCCAAGAAAGGATGGTGGGGGCCTCCAAAATTGTGGGGGGCTTGGAATTGGGGGGAATCCCCAAAATGGAGGGGGAACCCCAAAAGTGGGGGGGGGGGCGAAGCACCAAATTAGGGGAAGGAACCCCAAAATTGCGGGGAAGAACTCTGAAATGGAGAGCTGAAAACCCGAAATTGAGGGGAAACCCCCCAAAACGGCGGGAAAACCCTCCATAAACACGAAACCGGTAATGTAACAGAGCAAAAAATGGCGTCCTACGGCAAGGTGCGAGGCTCAATTTTCTGGGGAGTGCTGGGAAATGTAGTTCTTGGCCACCGGGTTTCCGGGAGTCCATATTGTTTTCCCAGAGCATGCCGGGAGATGTAGTTCTCGGACACTGGGCTTCCGGGAGGCCATGTTGGTTTCCCATCTTTGCTAGACTCCGGGTGCTCTGGCTTCACAGAGAAACCCCCAAACTGAAAAATGTACCTGCTAATATATTGGGCTCTAAATGTAGCCCTGGGTTAATTGAATAACAATCCCTGGGTAAGATTGAAGTGCAGGAGGGGTTGGCTACGGTTTTAAGAGCCGGTTTGCAGAAAAGGGATTTCCCGTTAAGAAATGGCATATACTGATTGTTCTCTTCCTTGCTCTGCCAAGACCTGAAGCACATCTTGGAAGCCAGGCAGAATCCGTGGAGCCAATGGAGTTCTCAAGCTCGACTTCAGCTTCTTCCCAGCTAGAAGAAGCAAGGACACGCCGGCTGAGTTCCACAGGCAACGCGCCCGTATCTGTAGACGAGGATTTAGAGATGCTACTTTGGGAACTCTCAGACGGCATACTGGAAGCCGAGCTCGACTTGGACCCAGGGAAGGATGAGGATGACCTCCTCCTTGAGCTTTCCAAGATGATTGATGATTGAACTGCATAGTCCTATGGTATATTAAAAAAAAAAAAAAAAAAAGAAAAAAAAGAAAACAACTCTTCTTCTTGTTGGATACCCCGAGGTGATCCTTTTTCTAACTGAGGCTTTGCAATGAGACTTAAAGCACAGTTGGATCTGGTAGAAATTGGCAGGATCTGCACTCAGTTGTCCTAAGTTTTCCTGCTGGTCAGAGTTAAGGTCTTGTGCATGGTTCCGTAACTATAGGTGGCTACCTTTGATATCAAGAGGACAAAGCACTTGTTTCTTTTGGCACAGAAAGATGTCCATCGGCACGCTGTGGTGGCTGTGAATTGACGTAGTGATGGAGCGATGCTCTGAAGGCTTAAACGGAAAGCTTCTTCCTTCCGCCCCCCTTGGCACAGCTCGATGTTGGGCACATTGTGAAGCCTGGGTGTTCTGATTTCTCGGACAGTTGATACCCAAATCCCGGAGTTACTATGTCAACTCTTGACTTTTATTTGTGTATGCCATTGTTTTGACTGTAATCTTTTCAGATGATGAAGCTGTAGGGGCGGGAGGGAGCAAAATAATTATTCTAGCGTTGTGGACCAAACATGCTGCCAGGAGTGGTGGTGGTGGGGTCAGCCCACCCGGCCTTACTTTCAATTATCAGGGATGATAAAATGGTGTGAAAAGCAGCAGCTCTGCGATACGGCTACGCTACCCCCACTCCCTTCTCTTGTGCTGTACCAAAGTTCCCCCAAGCTTTGGTTGGTGCTTTTTGTTGGTGACAGTAGGACTCCAGGGCGAGTAGTCGGGACTCTCCTGCAGTAACTGGGTCAATTAAGGGTTGGTTTAAGTGCCTCCTGGTTTTTAAAATTGCTCCCCTGAGCTGCTGGCTCTGCTGCCTGCTACAGCAAATGTTCGGGTGCCATCAGCGTCGCACTTGGGCGTGGGCACTGACCCTGCGGAGGAGAGCTGAGACTCGCGTGTATTGTGTACCCTGCCGCCAGTGATCGTTTTCCCCTAGCAGATCTATTTTGAATCATTTCCCTAAATTTTAGAGGAACTTTAGGCTCTTTGTGCTATGATTTGTGAAGCTGTAGGGGCCCTCAGGCATTTGCTGCTGGCAGAGGAAAACCGCTTGTCGAATTTGTTGTAAATACTTTCTGTTTGGACAACAACGCCTGTGTGTGTGTGTGTGTGTGTGTGTGTGTGTGTGTGTGCACGCGTGCGTGCTTTGACGACCCCCTGCGACGCCCCAGCTCCGCGAGGGAAGCTTTGAAGCGGCTCTGGGAAAACCTCTGCGGAAGAAACCGCTGCTAGTGACTTGCGGAAAAGGGACTCCACAATCAGTGAGATTGTAAAGTAGGTATGTTTATTCAGCGCTGGGCAGCACGGGAGGTCGTGGGCATGAAGATTGATGACTCTTCCTCGTCACCGCTAGTTGACCTCTTGTCTTTGCACAGACTCAGTTGCTCCTTGGCTCTTGTCCATCTGCAGGACCAGTTTCTCCCAGTTTCTTAAGACAGGCTCACTCTCTTATTAGGAGACTGACCTTGGTAAGGGGCCCAAGGCTTCTTGCTTTAGTTAATTGGCACAATGCACCATAGTTAGCAAAGACACTAAGTAGCATCCTAGTTTAACGCTGTCAGCGCTCTATCTCTACTTGATAAGATTCTCCTAACTCCCTCTCTCACTGGAGCCCACGCAGCCCTCCGTCCTGCCGAAGGACTTCACGGGGACTTCTGCCGGCTCCGGGTGCCCGCACACAGACAGAAATGGCTTTGAGAGAAAACAATCAGGAGGAGGAGAGCTCAGAGACTGCGGCCGGCTTCGGCCACCTTCCCCTCGCTTTCCCTCTCCGTGTTCAAACCGAGCACTGTTCTGCCGTCAACCTTCGCTGCCTCTGCCCGCGGCGCCGGGCTTTCGCGGGTGCCATTGCTCCTCTACATATTTTATCCTTCCTTTTGTAAGGAATGGTCCAGCAATTCGTGTCACTAAGGGATTTGAAGGGTTACCATCGAGGCCCGGGTCTAGGTGATAAGAGAACAAAGGGGTTTTTAGGGAAAAGTGCTGACTACTGCAGGGGATGTTGCTAGAGTTTCTGAAATCCGGCGCAGAGGCTCCCAAACGAGGAGGAAGGGGGAGCTGAAGGACAATTGAAGGACAAAAGCCTGAGAGGAAGACAACCAGCATTCAGCCCGAGCAAGCCCCGAGAGACCACCAGAGACTGGTACGCAGGCGCCCCTGGGAGGGGTTTCGGATTCCGGAAACCAATTCTAATAACCCTGCCTCTTCTCGAAGTAGTAATGAATATGTATTAGCCTGGGAGCATCAAAACCAGCCGCCTTACGTAACAGGCGTGCGTCCTGGGGGAGCAGAGACTCCCGGCGCACCCAGCGCTGCTTGCTTGCCTCTATTCGTTTAATAAATTGTAAACTTTGATTGTAATCCTATTTGGATTTATAACAGCCATTTATAACACTTTTTATATTTGTATTTTATTTAAGGCTGTCTTGCCCCCCTCCCCCCCCAGCCTCGCTGCTCGCCAATAAAGCTGGCGCAGGGGCTAAGGGATTTGAAGGGCCTGCTTGTACACCTAAGGGATTTGAGGGCCTGCTTGTACACCTTTGGGGACTGCCTCTTTTGGGGGGGGGGGGGGTGTTAGGAGCTGCTTGTATACTTTTTTAGGCATTCCTCTGAGAGGGGGTTGGGAGCTTCGTGTATACTGGGGGGGGAGGGCCTCCCTCGAGGTGGAAGCGGGGGGGCTTGGAGCGTTTCTACACTGTAGGGGCCTGCCTGTACACTTTTGGGGCCTGCCTTGGAGGGGTTGGGAACTGCTTGTACACCTTTGGGGCCTGCGTCTGCGCGGGGCGGGGGGGGTTAGGGGGTTGGAGCTGGTTTTAACCTTTCGGGCTTGCATCTGGAGGGGGTTGGGGCCTGCCTTTGGGGGGGTGGTTGTGAGCTGCTTGTATACTGTAGGGGCCTGCTTGTACACCTTTGGGGCCTGCGTCTGGGGGGGGGGTGGGAGCTGCTTGTACACTGTTAGGGCCTGCCTTGGGGGAGGGGTTGGGGCATGTGCCTTGGGGGCATGGGGTTGGGAGCTGCTTCTACGCTGTAGGGGTCTGGGTCTTGGGGGGTTGGGGCTGTTTGTACACCTTTGGGGCGTGCCTCTGGGGAGGATGGGGAGTTGCTTGTACACCTTTGGGGCCTGTGTCTGGGGGGGGGTTGGGGCCTGTGCCGGGGGGGTTGGGAGCTGCTTGTACGCTCTAGGGTCCTCTGGCAGGCTTTGGGGCCTCCCTTTGAGGGGGGCAGTTGGGAGCTGGTTGTACACCTTTGGGGCCTGAGTCTGGGGTGTGGGGGCTGGGGCTGAGGCCTGGGGCCTGGGGCATGCATCTGGGTGGTGGTGGGGGGGGGTCCAGTTCATGGGGGGGGGTGGGTTGGGAGCTGCTTGTGGACAGTTGGGGTCTGCATCCGGGTGTGGCTGGGGCCTGCTTGTAGACTTCTGCAGCCTGTGTCTGGTGTTTGGGGGCTTTTCTGTAGTGTTTGGGGATTGCATTTTGGCTTTGGGATGTGTCTAGAGCTTCTGGGGCCTAGCTGTAGTGCTTGGGGCCTGCGTCTGGGGCTTTTCTGTAGCATTTTGGTAGCGTGTTTGTGATTTGGGGTCTGTATCCAGGGTTTTGCCTTTTTTGTAGTTTTCAGCTTTGTGTCTGTTTCTTTGTTGGTTGCCTGGGGTTTGGGGTTTGGATCATTAGTCAGTGTCATTAGCGTCGGGGGGTTGATATGAAGGGTTAGGGTTGTGGTTAGAGTTGTTACGGTTAAAGAGAATAAGGATTTTAGGGTAAGGGGATCAAGGTTGTGGGAATAAAAATGTTTTTGCACAGAGTTACATCGTTTAGAGGGAAGGAGGGTGGTATTGATATATGCTTGCAGTGATAAGAAAGCTTAACAGACAACCTTGTAAAATGCAGACAACCAGAATCCTTAGAGCAATTGGGTGGAAATCACGGTGTAAGAAACATTACCACCTCAAAGAGGAAAACAGTCAAGAAAAAAATAAAATTGACTAGTGACAGGCCAGCAGCTGTGTATTTTCTGTGAAGCACTGGATAGATTGTGAACATGGATTACCCAGTCAATGGGGAAACTGGGGAGGGTCCTGGTCACCGAGAGGAAAAAAAAATTATATAAACTGTGTTATGGAACTAGTAGGTGGCTTGTGGGACGCCTGCCATTGCAATCGTGAATAAAAATGCTACCTCACTGAGATACTTGCCTGAGCCTATGGTATTGGTTACAGAGTGTTTCTAATAAGGTGTTAGGGTTTTAAGGTTTCAGGGCTAAGGCACTAGGGTTGGGTTTCAGGGTTAGGGTTTCCAGGGTTTAGGGTTAGGATTTTAAGGTTGTTAGGGTTGGAGTTATAAGGGTTAGGGTTTGGGGGTTAGTGTGTTAAGGTTTTAAAGTATTTTGTGGTTTTAGTGTTGATAGGGTTTTTAGGGTTAGGGTCTTAGGGTTTTAGTTATGGTCAGGTATTTAGGGTTAGGGTTTTAAGGTCTTTTTTTTTTTTTTTTAAGGTTAGGGTCTCCAGCGTTAGGGCTTTGAGAATCTTTACGTTTTGGGTTAGGGTTTAGAGGGTCTTAATTTTTAGGGTTAGGGCTTTTAGGCGTAGGTCTAGTGTGGTAAATTTTATCGGGTTAGGACTGTAAGGGTTTTTAGGGTTAGGGTTTCTAGGGTTTTTTGGGGTAGGGGTTAGGGTTAGATCCGTGGGAGCCGTAGTGTTAGGGGTCAGGGTTCTTAGGGGTAAGGCCCAATATTAGGGTGGAAGGCCAAACTAAGGGGGGAGCCCCCCCCAAAATTGAAGGGTCGAAGCCCCAATTTAGGGGAAGAAACGTCAAAATTGTGGGGTCCCCCAAAATTGGGCGGAAGAGCTCTTAATATTGGGGGAAACCCAAAAAAGGAGGGTGGGGGACTCTAAAATTGGTTGTGTCCCCCCCAAAATTGGTTGTGTCCCCCCCAAAATTGGTTGTGTCCCCCCCAATTAGGGGAGGAACCCCCAAAATTGGGTGGGCGAACCCCCATATTGGGGGGGCAGAACACTTAAATGGAAGTGTGAAATTCCAGAATTGAATGTGGACCCCCCAGAACAGTCTTCAGGGGTTTAGTGTGGTAAATTTTATCGGGTTAGGGCTGTAAGGGTTTTTAGGGTTAGGGTTTCTAGGGTTTGTTGGGGTAGGGGTTAGGGTTAGATCTGTGGTTGCCATAGCGTTAGGGGTCAAGGTTCTTAGGGGTTAGGCCTAATATTAGGGCGGAAGGCCAAAATAAGAGGGTGGGAGCCCCCCCCAAAATTGAAGGGTTGAAGCCCCAAGTTAGGGGAAGGAACGTCAAAATTGTGGGGTCCCCCAAAATTGGGCAGAAGAACTTTTAATATTAGGGGGGAACCCAAAAAAGGAGGGTGGGGGACTCTAAAATCGGTTGTGTCCCCCCCAAATTAGGGGAGGAACCCCCAAAATTGGGTGGGCGAACCCCCAAATTGGGGGGAAGAAGACTTAAATGGAAGTGTGAAATTCCAGAATTGGATGTGGACCCCCCAGAACAGTCTTCAGGGGTTTAGTGTGGTAAATTTTATCGGGCTAGGGCTGTAAGGGTTTTTAGGGTTAGGGTTTCTAGGGTTTGTTGGGGTAGGGGTTAGGGTTAGATCCGTGGTTGCCATAGGGTTAGGGGTCAAGGTTCTTAGGGGTTAGGCCTAATATTAGGGCGGAAGGCCAAAATAAGAGGGGAGGAGCCCACCCAAAATTGAAGGGTTGAAGCCCAAAGTTAGGGGAAGGAACGTCAAAATTGTGGGGTCCCCCAAAATTGAGCGGAAGAGCTCTTAATATTGGGGGAAACCCAAAAAAGGAGGGTGGGGGACTCTAAAATTGGTTGTGTCCCCCCCAAAATTGGTTGTGTCCCCCCCAAAATTGGTTGTGTCCCCCCCAATTAGGGGAGGAACCCCCAAAATTGGGTGGGCGAACCCCCATATTGGGGGGGAAGAACACTTAAATGGAAGTGTGAAATTCCAGAATTGAATGTGGACCCCCCAGAACAGTCTTCAGGGGTTTAGTGTGGTAAATTTTATCGGGTTAGGGCTGCAAGGGTTTTTAGGGTTAGGGTTTCTAGGGTTTGTTGGGGTAGGGGTTAGGGTTAGATCCGTGGTTGCCATAGGCTTAGGGGTCAAGGTTCTTAGGGGTTAGGCCTAATATTAGGGCGGAAGGCCAAAATAAGAGGGGGGGAGCCCCCCCCAAAATCGAAGGGTTGAAGCCCAAAGTTAGGGGAAGGAACGGCCAAATTGTGGGGTCCCCCAAAATTGGGCGGAAGAACTCTTTAAAATTAGGGGGGAACCCAAAAAAGGAGGGTGGGGGACTCTACAATTGGGGGGGACCCCCAAAATTGGTCGGGTCCCCCCAAATTAGGGGAGGAACCCCCAAAATTGGGTGGGTGAACCCCCAAATTGGGGGGAAGAAGACTTAAATGGAAGTGTGAAATTCCAGAATTGAATGTGGACCCCCCCCAGACCTGGGGAGGAATCCCCAAACTTGGGGGGGACCCCCAAAATTGGGGTTAAAGCCCCAGATCCCGGGGAGCTAAGCCCCAAATTAAGGGAAGGAACCTCAAACATGTGGTGAGAACCCCAACATTGGGGGAAAGAACCTTAATATTAGGGTGGCAGGCCAAGAAAGGATGGTGGGGGCCTCCAAAATTGTGGGGGGCTTGGAATTGGGGGGAATCCCCAAAATGGAGGGGGAACCCCAAAAGTGGGGGGGGGGGGCGAAGCACCAAATTAGGGGAAGGAACCCCAAAATTGCGGGGAAGAACTCTGAAATGGAGAGCTGAAAACCCGAAATTGAGGGGAAACCCCCCAAAACGGCGGGAAAACCCTCCATAAACACGAAACCGGTAATGTAACAGAGCAAAAAATGGCGTCCTACGGCACGCTGCGAGGCTCAATTTTCTGGGGAGTGCTGGGAAATGTAGTTCTTGGCCACCGGGTTTCCGGGAGTCCATATTGTTTTCCCAGAGCATGCCGGGAGATGTAGTTCTCGGACACTGGGCTTCCGGGAGGCCATGTTGGTTTCCCATCTTTGCTAGACTCCGGGTGCTCTGGCTTCACAGAGAAACCCCCAAACTGAAAAATGTACCTGCTAATATATTGGGCTCTAAATGTAGCCCTGGGTTAATTGAATAACAATCCCTGGGTAAGATTGAAGTGCAGGAGGGGTTGGCTACGGTTTTAAGAGCCGGTTTGCAGAAAAGGGATTTCCCGTTAAGAAATGGCATATACTGATTGTTCTCTTCCTTGCTCTGCCAAGACCTGAAGCACATCTTGGAAGCCAGGCAGAATCCGTGGAGCCAATGGAGTTCTCAAGCTCGACTTCAGCTTCTTCCCAGCTAGAAGAAGCAAGGACACGCCGGCTGAGTTCCACAGGCAACGCGCCCGTATCTGTAGACGAGGATTTAGAGATGCTACTTTGGGAACTCTCAGACGGCATACTGGAAGCCGAGCTCGACTTGGACCCAGGGAAGGATGAGGATGACCTCCTCCTTGAGCTTTCCAAGATGATTGATGATTGAACTGCATAGTCCTATGGTATATTAAAAAAAAAAAAAAAAAAGAAAAAAAAGAAAACAACTCTTCTTCTTGTTGGATACCCCGAGGTGATCCTTTTTCTAACTGAGGCTTTGCAATGAGACTTAAAGCACAGTTGGATCTGGTAGAAATTGGCAGGATCTGCACTCAGTTGTCCTAAGTTTTCCTGCTGGTCAGAGTTAAGGTCTTGTGCATGGTTCCGTAACTATAGGTGGCTACCTTTGATATCAAGAGGACAAAGCACTTGTTTCTTTTGGCACAGAAAGATGTCCATCGGCACGCTGTGGTGGCTGTGAATTGACGTAGTGATGGAGCGATGCTCTGAAGGCTTAAACGGAAAGCTTCTTCCTTCCGCCCCCCTTGGCACAGCTCGATGTTGGGCACGTTGTGAAGCCTGGGTGTTCTGATTTCTCGGACAGTTGATACCCAAATCCCGGAGTTACTATGTCAACTCTTGACTTTTATTTGTGTATGCCATTGTTTTGACTGTAATCTTTTCAGATGATGAAGCTGTAGGGGCGGGAGGGAGCAAAATAATTATTCTAGCGTTGTGGACCAAACATGCTGCCAGGAGTGGTGGTGGTGGGGTCAGCCCACCCGGCCTTACTTTCAATTATCAGGGATGATAAAATGGTGTGAAAAGCAGCAGCTCTGCGATACGGCTACGCTACCCCCACTCCCTTCTCTTGTGCTGTACCAAAGTTCCCCCAAGCTTTGGTTGGTGCTTTTTGTTGGTGACAGTAGGACTCCAGGGCGAGTAGTCGGGACTCTCCTGCAGTAACTGGGTCAATTAAGGGTTGGTTTAAGTGCCTCCTGGTTTTTAAAATTGCTCCCCTGAGCTGCTGGCTCTGCTGCCTGCTACAGCAAATGTTCGGGTGCCATCAGCGTCGCACTTGGGCGTGGGCACTGACCCTGCGGAGGAGAGCTGAGACTCGCGTGTATTGTGTACCCTGCCGCCAGTGATCGTTTTCCCCTAGCAGATCTATTTTGAATCATTTCCCTAAATTTTAGAGGAACTTTAGGCTCTTTGTGCTATGATTTGTGAAGCTGTAGGGGCCCTCAGGCATTTGCTGCTGGCAGAGGAAAACCGCTTGTCGAATTTGTTGTAAATACTTTCTGTTTGGACAACAACGCCTGTGTGTGTGTGTGTGTGTGTGTGTGTGTGTGCACGCGTGCGTGCTTTGACGACCCCCTGCGACGCCCCAGCTCCGCGAGGGAAGCTTTGAAGCGGCTCTGGGAAAACCTCTGCGGAAGAAACCGCTGCTAGTGACTTGCGGAAAAGGGACTCCACAATCAGTGAGATTGTAAAGTAGGTATGTTTATTCAGCGCTGGGCAGCACGGGAGGTCGTGGGCATGAAGATTGATGACTCTTCCTCGTCACCGCTAGTTGACCTCTTGTCTTTGCACAGACTCAGTTGCTCCTTGGCTCTTGTCCATCTGCAGGACCAGTTTCTCCCAGTTTCTTAAGACAGGCTCACTCTCTTATTAGGAGACTGACCTTGGTAAGGGGCCCAAGGCTTCTTGCTTTAGTTAATTGGCACAATGCACCATAGTTAGCAAAGACACTAAGTAGCATCCTAGTTTAACGCTGTCAGCGCTCTATCTCTACTTGATAAGATTCTCCTAACTCCCTCTCTCACTGGAGCCCACGCAGCCCTCCGTCCTGCCGAAGGACTTCACAGGGACTTCTGCCGGCTCCGGGTGCCCGCACACAGACAGAAATGGCTTTGAGAGAAAACAATCAGGAGGAGGAGAGCTCAGAGACTGCGGCCGGCTTCGGCCACCTTCCCCTCGCTTTCCCTCTCCGTGTTCAAACCGAGCACTGTTCTGCCGTCAACCTTCGCTGCCTCTGCCCGCGGCGCCGGGCTTTCGCGGGTGCCATTGCTCCTCTACATATTTTATCCTTCCTTTTGTAAGGAATGGTCCAGCAATTCGTGTCACTAAGGGATTTGAAGGGTTACCATCGAGGCCCGGGTCTAGGTGATAAGAGAACAAAGGGGTTTTTAGGGAAAAGTGCTGACTACTGCAGGGGATGTTGCTAGAGTTTCTGAAATCCGGCGCAGAGGCTCCCAAACGAGGAGGAAGGGGGAGCTGAAGGACAACTGAAGGACAAAAGCCTGAGAGGAAGACAACCAGCATTCAGCCCGAGCAAGCCCCGAGAGACCACCAGAGACTGGTACGCAGGCGCCCCTGGGAGGGGTTTCGGATTCCGGAAACCAATTCTAATAACCCTGCCTCTTCTCGAAGTAGTAATGAATATGTATTAGCCTGGGAGCATCAAAACCAGCCGCCTTACGTAACAGGCGTGCGTCCTGGGGGAGCAGAGACTCCCGGCGCACCCAGCGCTGCTTGCTTGCCTCTATTCGTTTAATAAATTGTAAACTTTGATTGTAATCCTATTTGGATTTATAACAGCCATTTATAACACTTTTTATATTTGTATTTTATTTAAGGCTGTCTTGCCCCCCTCCCCCCCCAGCCTCGCTGCTCGCCAATAAAGCTGGCGCAGGGGCTAAGGGATTTGAAGGGCCTGCTTGTACACCTAAGGGATTTGAGGGCCTGCTTGTACACCTTTGGGGACTGCCTCTTTTGAGGGGGGGGGGGGGGGGGTGTTAGGAGCTGCTTGTATACTTTTTTAGGCATTCCTCTGAGAGGGGGTTGGGAGCTTCGTGTATACTGGGGGGGGAGGGCCTCCCTCGAGGTGGAAGCGGGGGGGGTTGGAGCGTTTCTACACTGTAGGGGCCTGCCTGTACACTTTTGGGGCCTGCCTTGGAGGGGTTGGGAACTGCTTGTACACCTTTGGGGCCTGCGTCTGCGCGGGGCGGGGGGGGTTAGGGGGTTGGAGCTGGTTTTAACCTTTCGGGCTTGCATCTGGAGGGGGTTGGGGCCTGCCTTTGGGGGGGTGGTTGTGAGCTGCTTGTATACTGTAGGGGCCTGCTTGTACACCTTTGGGGCCTGCGTCTGGGGGGGGGTGGGAGCTGCTTGTACACTGTTAGGGCCTGCCTTGGGGGAGGGGTTGGGGCATGTGCCTTGGGGGCATGGGGTTGGGAGCTGCTTCTACGCTGTAGGGGTCTGGGTTTTGGGGGGTTGGGGCTGTTTGTACACCTTTGGGGCGTGCCTCTGGGGAGGATGGGGAGTTGCTTGTACACCTTTGGGGCCTGTGTCTGGGGGGGGGTTGGGGCCTGTGCCGGGGGGGTTGGGAGCTGCTTGTACGCTCTAGGGTCCTCTGGCAGGCTTTGGGGCCTCCCTTTGAGGGGGGCAGTTGGGAGCTGGTTGTACACCTTTGGGGCCTGAGTCTGGGGTGTGGGGGCTGGGGCTGAGGCCTGGGGCCTGGGGCATGCATCTGGGTGGTGGTGGGGGGGGGTCCAGTTCATGGGGGGGGGTGGGTTGGGAGCTGCTTGTGGACAGTTGGGGTCTGCATCCGGGTGTGGCTGGGGCCTGCTTGTAGACTTCTGCAGCCTGTGTCTGGTGTTTGGGGGCTTTTCTGTAGTGTTTGGGGATTGCATTTTGGCTTTGGGATGTGTCTAGAGCTTCTGGGGCCTAGCTGTAGTGCTTGGGGCCTGCGTCTGGGGCTTTTCTGTAGCATTTTGGTAGCGTGTTTGTGATTTGGGGTCTGTATCCAGGGTTTTGCCTTTTTTGTAGTTTTCAGCTTTGTGTCTGTTTCTTTGTTGGTTGCCTGGGGTTTGGGGTTTGGATCATTAGTCAGTGTCATTAGCGTCGGGGGGTTGATATGAAGGGTTAGGGTTGTGGTTAGAGTTGTTACGGTTAAAGAGAATAAGGATTTTAGGGTAAGGGGATCAAGGTTGTGGGAATAAAAATGTTTTTGCACAGAGTTACATCGTTTAGAGGGAAGGAGGGTGGTATTGATATATGCTTGCAGTGATAAGAAAGCTTAACAGACAACCTTGTAAAATGCAGACAACCAGAATCCTTAGAGCAATTGGGTGGAAATCACGGTGTAAGAAACATTACCACCTCAAAGAGGAAAACAGTCAAGAAAAAAATAAAATTGACTAGTGACAGGCCAGCAGCTGTGTATTTTCTGTGAAGCACTGGATAGATTGTGAACATGGATTACCCAGTCAATGGGGAAACTGGGGAGGGTCCTGGTCACCGAGAGGAAAAAAAAATTATATAAACTGTGTTATGGAACTAGTAGGTGGCTTGTGGGACGCCTGCCATTGCAATCGTGAATAAAAATGCTACCTCACTGAGATACTTGCCTGAGCCTATGGTATTGGTTACAGAGTGTTTCTAATAAGGTGTTAGGGTTTTAAGGTTTCAGGGCTAAGGCACTAGGGTTGGGTTTCAGGGTTAGGGTTTCCAGGGTTTAGGGTTAGGATTTTAAGGTTGTTAGGGTTGGAGTTATAAGGGTTAGGGTTTGGGGGTTAGTGTGTTAAGGTTTTAAAGTATTTTGTGGTTTTAGTGTTGATAGGGTTTTTAGGGTTAGGGTCTTAGGGTTTTAGTTATGGTCAGGTATTTAGGGTTAGGGTTTTAAGGTCTTATTTTTTTTTTTTTTAAGGTTAGGGTCTCCAGCGTTAGGGCTTTGAGAATCTTTACGTTTTGGGTTAGGGTTTAGAGGGTCTTAATTTTTAGGGTTAGGGCTTTTAGGCGTAGGTCTAGTGTGGTAAATTTTATCGGGTTAGGACTGTAAGGGTTTTTAGGGTTAGGGTTTCTACGGTTTTTTGGGGTAGGGGTTAGGGTTAGATCCGTGGGAGCCGTAGTGTTAGGGGTCAGGGTTCTTAGGGGTAAGGCCCAATATTAGGGTGGAAGGCCAAACTAAGGGGGGAGCCCCCCCCAAAATTGAAGGGTCGAAGCCCCAATTTAGGGGAAGAAACGTCAAAATTGTGGGGTCCCCCAAAATTGGGCGGAAGAGCTCTTAATATTGGGGGAAACCCAAAAAAGGAGGGTGGGGGACTCTAAAATTGGTTGTGTCCCCCCCAAAATTGGTTGTGTCCCCCCCAATTAGGGGAGGAACCCCCAAAATTGGGTGGGCGAACCCCCATATTGGGGGGGCAGAACACTTAAATGGAAGTGTGAAATTCCAGAATTGAATGTGGACCCCCCAGAACAGTCTTCAGGGGTTTAGTGTGGTAAATTTTATCGGGTTAGGGCTGTAAGGGTTTTTAGGGTTAGGGTTTCTAGGGTTTGTTGGGGTAGGGGTTAGGGTTAGATCTGTGGTTGCCATAGCGTTAGGGGTCAAGGTTCTTAGGGGTTAGGCCTAATATTAGGGCGGAAGGCCAAAATAAGAGGGTGGGAGCCCCCCCCAAAATTGAAGGGTTGAAGCCCCAAGTTAGGGGAAGGAACGTCAAAATTGTGGGGTCCCCCAAAATTGGGCAGAAGAACTTTTAATATTAGGGGGGAACCCAAAAAAGGAGGGTGGGGGACTCTAAAATCGGTTGTCCCCCCCCCAAATTAGGGGAGGAACCCCCAAAATTGGGTGGGCGAACCCCCAAATTGGGGGGAAGAAGACTTAAATGGAAGTGTGAAATTCCAGAATTGGATGTGGACCCCCCAGAACAGTCTTCAGGGGTTTAGTGTGGTAAATTTTATCGGGCTAGGGCTGTAAGGGTTTTTAGGGTTAGGGTTTCTAGGGTTTGTTGGGGTAGGGGTTAGGGTTAGATCCGTGGTTGCCATAGGGTTAGGGGTCAAGGTTCTTAGGGGTTAGGCCTAATATTAGGGCGGAAGGCCAAAATAAGAGGGGAGGAGCCCACCCAAAATTGAAGGGTTGAAGCCCAAAGTTAGGGGAAGGAACGTCAAAATTGTGGGGTCCCCCAAAATTGAGCGGAAGAGCTCTTAATATTGGGGGAAACCCAAAAAAGGAGGGTGGGGGACTCTAAAATTGGTTGTGTCCCCCCCAAAATTGGTTGTGTCCCCCCCAAAATTGGTTGTGTCCCCCCCAATTAGGGGAGGAACCCCCAAAATTGGGTGGGCGAACCCCCATATTGGGGGGGAAGAACACTTAAATGGAAGTGTGAAATTCCAGAATTGAATGTGGACCCCCCAGAACAGTCTTCAGGGGTTTAGTGTGGTAAATTTTATCGGGTTAGGGCTGCAAGGGTTTTTAGGGTTAGGGTTTCTAGGGTTTGTTGGGGTAGGGGTTAGGGTTAGATCCGTGGTTGCCATAGGCTTAGGGGTCAAGGTTCTTAGGGGTTAGGCCTAATATTAGGGCGGAAGGCCAAAATAAGAGGGGGGGAGCCCCCCCCAAAATCGAAGGGTTGAAGCCCAAAGTTAGGGGAAGGAACGGCCAAATTGTGGGGTCCCCCAAAATTGGGCGGAAGAACTCTTTAATATTAGGGGGGAACCCAAAAAAGGAGGGTGGGGGACTCTACAATTGGGGGGGACCCCCAAAATTGGTCGGGTCCCCCCAAATTAGGGGAGGAACCCCCAAAATTGGGTGGGTGAACCCCCAAATTGGGGGGAAGAAGACTTAAATGGAAGTGTGAAATTCCAGAATTGAATGTGGACCCCCCCCAGACCTGGGGAGGAATCCCCAAACTTGGGGGGGACCCCCAAAATTGGGGTTAAAGCCCCAGATCCCGGGGAGCTAAGCCCCAAATTAAGGGAAGGAACCTCAAACATGTGGTGAGAACCCCAACATTGGGGGAAAGAACCTTAATATTAGGGTGGCAGGCCAAGAAAGGATGGTGGGGGCCTCCAAAATTGTGGGGGGCTTGGAATTGGGGGGAATCCCCAAAATGGAGGGGGAACCCCAAAAGTGGGGGGGGGGGCGAAGCACCAAATTAGGGGAAGGAACCCCAAAATTGCGGGGAAGAACTCTGAAATGGAGAGCTGAAAACCCGAAATTGAGGGGAAACCCCCCAAAACGGCGGGAAAACCCTCCATAAACACGAAATCGGTAATGTAACAGAGCAAAAAATGGCGTCCTACGGCAAGGTGCGAGGCTCAATTTTCTGGGGAGTGCTGGGAAATGTAGTTCTTGGCCACCGGGTTTCCGGGAGTCCATATTGTTTTCCCAGAGCATGCCGGGAGATGTAGTTCTCGGACACTGGGCTTCCGGGAGGCCATGTTGGTTTCCCATCTTTGCTAGACTCCGGGTGCTCTGGCTTCACAGAGAAACCCCCAAACTGAAAAATGTACCTGCTAATATATTGGGCTCTAAATGTAGCCCTGGGTTAATTGAATAACAATCCCTGGGTAAGATTGAAGTGCAGGAGGGGTTGGCTACGGTTTTAAGAGCCGGTTTGCAGAAAAGGGATTTCCCGTTAAGAAATGGCATATACTGATTGTTCTCTTCCTTGCTCTGCCAAGACCTGAAGCACATCTTGGAAGCCAGGCAGAATCCGTGGAGCCAATGGAGTTCTCAAGCTCGACTTCAGCTTCTTCCCAGCTAGAAGAAGCAAGGACACGCCGGCTGAGTTCCACAGGCAACGCGCCCGTATCTGTAGACGAGGATTTAGAGATGCTACTTTGGGAACTCTCAGACGGCATACTGGAAGCCGAGCTCGACTTGGACCCAGGGAAGGATGAGGATGACCTCCTCCTTGAGCTTTCCAAGATGATTGATGATTGAACTGCATAGTCCTATGGTATATTAAAAAAAAAAAAAAAAAGAAAAAAAAGAAAACAACTCTTCTTCTTGTTGGATACCCCGAGGTGATCCTTTTTCTAACTGAGGCTTTGCAATGAGACTTAAAGCACAGTTGGAACTGGTAGAAATTGGCAGGATCTGCACTCAGTTGTCCTAAGTTTTCCTGCTGGTCAGAGTTAAGGTCTTGTGCATGGTTCCGTAACTATAGGTGGCTACCTTTGATATCAAGAGGACAAAGCACTTGTTTCTTTTGGCACAGAAAGATGTCCATCGGCACGCTGTGGTGGCTGTGAATTGACGTAGTGATGGAGCGATGCTCTGAAGGCTTAAACGGAAAGCTTCTTCCTTCCGCCCCCCTTGGCACAGCTCGATGTTGGGCACATTGTGAAGCCTGGGTGTTCTGATTTCTCGGACAGTTGATACCCAAATCCCGGAGTTACTATGTCAACTCTTGACTTTTATTTGTGTATGCCATTGTTTTGACTGTAATCTTTTCAGATGATGAAGCTGTAGGGGCGGGAGGGAGCAAAATAATTATTCTAGCGTTGTGGACCAAACATGCTGCCAGGAGTGGTGGTGGTGGGGTCAGCCCACCCGGCCTTACTTTCAATTATCAGGGATGATAAAATGGTGTGAAAAGCAGCAGCTCTGCGATACGGCTACGCTACCCCCACTCCCTTCTCTTGTGCTGTACCAAAGTTCCCCCAAGCTTTGGTTGGTGCTTTTTGTTGGTGACAGTAGGACTCCAGGGCGAGTAGTCGGGACTCTCCTGCAGTAACTGGGTCAATTAAGGGTTGGTTTAAGTGCCTCCTGGTTTTTAAAATTGCTCCCCTGAGCTGCTGGCTCTGCTGCCTGCTACAGCAAATGTTCGGGTGCCATCAGCGTCGCACTTGGGCGTGGGCACTGACCCTGCGGAGGAGAGCTGAGACTCGCGTGTATTGTGTACCCTGCCGCCAGTGATCGTTTTCCCCTAGCAGATCTATTTTGAATCATTTCCCTAAATTTTAGAGGAACTTTAGGCTCTTTGTGCTATGATTTGTGAAGCTGTAGGGGCCCTCAGGCATTTGCTGCTGGCAGAGGAAAACCGCTTGTCGAATTTGTTGTAAATACTTTCTGTTTGGACAACAACGCCTGTGTGTGTGTGTGTGTGTGTGTGTGTGTGCACGCGTGCGTGCTTTGACGACCCCCTGCGACGCCCCAGCTCCGCGAGGGAAGCTTTGAAGCGGCTCTGGGAAAACCTCTGCGGAAGAAACCGCTGCTAGTGACTTGCGGAAAAGGGACTCCACAATCAGTGAGATTGTAAAGTAGGTATGTTTATTCAGCGCTGGGCAGCACGGGAGGTCGTGGGCATGAAGATTGATGACTCTTCCTCGTCACCGCTAGTTGACCTCTTGTCTTTGCACAGACTCAGTTGCTCCTTGGCTCTTGTCCATCTGCAGGACCAGTTTCTCCCAGTTTCTTAAGACAGGCTCACTCTCTTATTAGGAGACTGACCTTGGTAAGGGGCCCAAGGCTTCTTGCTTTAGTTAATTGGCACAATGCACCATAGTTAGCAAAGACACTAAGTAGCATCCTAGTTTAACGCTGTCAGCGCTCTATCTCTACTTGATAAGATTCTCCTAACTCCCTCTCTCACTGGAGCCCACGCAGCCCTCCGTCCTGCCGAAGGACTTCACGGGGACTTCTGCCGGCTCCGGGTGCCCGCACACAGACAGAAATGGCTTTGAGAGAAAACAATCAGGAGGAGGAGAGCTCAGAGACTGCGGCCAGCTTCGGCCACCTTCCCCTCGCTTTCCCTCTCCGTGTTCAAACCGAGCACTGTTCTGCCGTCAACCTTCGCTGCCTCTGCCCGCGGCGCCGGGCTTTCGCGGGTGCCATTGCTCCTCTACATATTTTATCCTTCCTTTTGTAAGGAATGGTCCAGCAATTCGTGTCACTAAGGGATTTGAAGGGTTACCATCGAGGCCCGGGTCTAGGTGATAAGAGAACAAAGGGGTTTTTAGGGAAAAGTGCTGACTACTGCAGGGGATGTTGCTAGAGTTTCTGAAATCCGGCGCAGAGGCTCCCAAACGAGGAGGAAGGGGGAGCTGAAGGACAATTGAAGGACAAAAGCCTGAGAGGAAGACAACCAGCATTCAGCCCGAGCAAGCCCCGAGAGACCACCAGAGACTGGTACGCAGGCGCCCCTGGGAGGGGTTTCGGATTCCGGAAACCAATTCTAATAACCCTGCCTCTTCTCGAAGTAGTAATGAATATGTATTAGCCTGGGAGCATCAAAACCAGCCGCCTTACGTAACAGGCGTGCGTCCTGGGGGAGCAGAGACTCCCGGCGCACCCAGCGCTGCTTGCTTGCCTCTATTCGTTTAATAAATTGTAAACTTTGATTGTAATCCTATTTGGATTTATAACAGCCATTTATAACACTTTTTATATTTGTATTTTATTTAAGGCTGTCTTGCCCCCCTCCCCCCCCAGCCTCGCTGCTCGCCAATAAAGCTGGCGCAGGGGCTAAGGGATTTGAAGGGCCTGCTTGTACACCTAAGGGATTTGAGGGCCTGCTTGTACACCTTTGGGGACTGCCTCTTTTGGGGGGGGGGGGGGGTGTTAGGAGCTGCTTGTATACTTTTTTAGGCATTCCTCTGAGAGGGGGTTGGGAGCTTCGTGTATACTGGGGGGGGAGGGCCTCCCTCGAGGTGGAAGCGGGGGGGGTTGGAGCATTTCTACACTGTAGGGGCCTGCCTGTACACTTTTGGGGCCTGCCTTGGAGGGGTTGGGAACTGCTTGTACACCTTTGGGGCCTGCGTCTGCGCGGGGCGGGGGGGGTTAGGGGGTTGGAGCTGGTTTTAACCTTTCGGGCTTGCATCTGGAGGGGGTTGGGGCCTGCCTTTGGGGGGGTGGTTGTGAGCTGCTTGTATACTGTAGGGGCCTGCTTGTACACCTTTGGGGCCTGCGTCTGGGGGGGGGTGGGAGCTGCTTGTACACTGTTAGGGCCTGCCTTGGGGGAGGGGTTGGGGCATGTGCCTTGGGGGCATGGGGTTGGGAGCTGCTTCTACGCTCTAGGGGTCTGGGTTTTGGGGGGTTGGGGCTGTTTGTACACCTTTGGGGCGTGCCTCTGGGGAGGATGGGGAGTTGCTTGTACACCTTTGGGGCCTGTGTCTGGGGGGGGGTTGGGGCCTGTGCCGGGGGGGTTGGGAGCTGCTTGTACGCTCTAGGGTCCTCTGGCAGGCTTTGGGGCCTCCCTTTGAGGGGGGCAGTTGGGAGCTGGTTGTACACCTTTGGGGCCTGAGTCTGGGGTGTGGGGGCTGGGGCTGAGGCCTGGGGCCTGGGGCATGCATCTGGGTGGTGGTGGGGGGGGGTCCAGTTCATGGGGGGGGGTGGGTTGGGAGCTGCTTGTGGACAGTTGGGGTCTGCATCCGGGTGTGGCTGGGGCCTGCTTGTAGACTTCTGCAGCCTGTGTCTGGTGTTTGGGGGCTTTTCTGTAGTGTTTGGGGATTGCATTTTGGCTTTGGGATGTGTCTAGAGCTTCTGGGGCCTAGCTGTAGTGCTTGGGGCCTGCGTCTGGGGCTTTTCTGTAGCATTTTGGTAGCGTGTTTGTGATTTGGGGTCTGTATCCAGGGTTTTGCCTTTTTTGTAGTTTTCAGCTTTGTGTCTGTTTCTTTGTTGGTTGCCTGGGGTTTGGGGTTTGGATCATTAGTCAGTGTCATTAGCGTCGGGGGGTTGATATGAAGGGTTAGGGTTGTGGTTAGAGTTGTTACGGTTAAAGAGAATAAGGATTTTAGGGTAAGGGGATCAAGGTTGTGGGAATAAAAATGTTTTTGCACAGAGTTACATCGTTTAGAGGGAAGGAGGGTGGTATTGATATATGCTTGCAGTGATAAGAAAGCTTAACAGACAACCTTGTAAAATGCAGACAACCAGAATCCTTAGAGCAATTGGGTGGAAATCACGGTGTAAGAAACATTACCACCTCAAAGAGGAAAACAGTCAAGAAAAAAATAAAATTGACTAGTGACAGGCCAGCAGCTGTGTATTTTCTGTGAAGCACTGGATAGATTGTGAACATGGATTACCCAGTCAATGGGGAAACTGGGGAGGGTCCTGGTCACCGAGAGGAAAAAAAAATTATATAAACTGTGTTATGGAACTAGTAGGTGGCTTGTGGGACGCCTGCCATTGCAATCGTGAATAAAAATGCTACCTCACTGAGATACTTGCCTGAGCCTATGGTATTGGTTACAGAGTGTTTCTAATAAGGTGTTAGGGTTTTAAGGTTTCAGGGCTAAGGCACTAGGGTTGGGTTTCAGGGTTAGGGTTTCCAGGGTTTAGGGTTAGGATTTTAAGGTTGTTAGGGTTGGAGTTATAAGGGTTAGGGTTTGGGGGTTAGTGTGTTAAGGTTTTAAAGTATTTTGTGGTTTTAGTGTTGATAGGGTTTTTAGGGTTAGGGTCTTAGGGTTTTAGTTATGGTCAGGTATTTAGGGTTAGGGTTTTAAGGTCTTATTTTTTTTTTTTTAAGGTTAGGGTCTCCAGCGTTAGGGCTTTGAGAATCTTTACGTTTTGGGTTAGGGTTTAGAGGGTCTTAATTTTTAGGGTTAGGGCTTTTAGGCGTAGGTCTAGTGTGGTAAATTTTATCGGGTTAGGACTGTAAGGGTTTTTAGGGTTAGGGTTTCTAGGGTTTTTTGGGGTAGGGGTTAGGGTTAGATCCGTGGGAGCCGTAGTGTTAGGGGTCAGGGTTCTTAGGGGTAAGACCCAATATTAGGGTGGAAGGCCAAACTAAGGGGGGAGCCCCCCCCAAAATTGAAGGGTCGAAGCCCCAATTTAGGGGAAGAAACGTCAAAATTGTGGGGTCCCCCAAAATTGGGCGGAAGAGCTCTTAATATTGGAGGAAACCCAAAAAAGGAGGGTGGGAGACTCTAAAATTGGGGGGACCCCCCCAAATTGGTTGTGTCCCCCCCCAAATTGGTTGTGTCCCCCCCAAAATTGGTTATGTCCCCCCCAATTAGGGGAGGAACCCCCAAAATTGGGTGGGTGAACCCCCATATTGGGGGGGCAGAACACTTAAATGGAAGTGTGAAATTCCAGAATTGGATGTGGACCCCCCAGAACAGTCTTCAGGGGTTTAGTGTGGTAAATTTTATCGGGTTAGGGCTGTAAGGGTTTTTAGGGTTAGGGTTTCTAGGGTTTGTTGGGGTAGGGGTTAGGGTTAGATCCGTGGTTGCCATAGGCTTAGGGGTCAAGGTTCTTAGGGGTTAGGCCTAATATTAGGGCGGAAGGCCAAAATAAGAGGGGAGGAGCCCACCCAAAATTGAAGGGTTGAAGCCCAAAGTTAGGGGAAGGAACGTCAAAGTTGTGGGGTCCCCCAAAATTGAGCGGAAGAGCTCTTAATATTGGGGGAAACCCAAAAAAGGAGGGTGGGGGACTCTAAAATTGGTTGTGTCCCCCCCCAAAATTGGTTGTGTCCCCCCCAAAATTGGTTGTGTCCCCCCCAATTAGGGGAGGAACCCCCAAAATTGGGTGGGCGAACCCCCATATTGGGGGGGAAGAAGACTTAAATGGAAGTGTGAAATTCCAGAATTGAGTGTGGACCCCCCAGAACAGTCTTCAGGGGTTTAGTGTGGTAAATTTTATCGGGTTAGGGCTGCAAGGGTTTTTAGGGTTAGGGTTTCTAGGGTTTGTTGGGGTAGGGGTTAGGGTTAGATCCGTGGTTGCCATAGGCTTAGGGGTCAAGGTTCTTAGGGGTTAGGCCTAATATTAGGGCGGAAGGCCAAAATAAGAGGGGGGGAGCCCCCCCCAAAATCGAAGGGTTGAAGCCCAAAGTTAGGGGAAGGAACGGCCAAATTGTGGGGTCCCCCAAAATTGGGCGGAAGAACTCTTTAATATTAGGGGGGAACCCAAAAAAGGAGGGTGGGGGACTCTACAATTGGGGGGGACCCCCAAAATTGGTCGGGTCCCCCCAAATTAGGGGAGGAACCCCCAAAATTGGGTGGGTGAACCCCCAAATTGGGGGGAAGAAGACTTAAATGGAAGTGTGAAATTCCAGAATTGAATGTGGACCCCCCCCAGACCTGGGGAGGAATCCCCAAACTTGGGGGGGACCCCCAAAATTGGGGTTAAAGCCCCAGATCCCAGGGAGCTAAGCCCCAAATTAAGGGAAGGAACCTCAAACATGTGGTGAGAACCCCAACATTGGGGGAAAGAACCTTAATATTAGGGTGGCAGGCCAAGAAAGGATGGTGGGGGCCTCCAAAATTGTGGGGGGCTTGGAATTTGGGGGAATCCCCAAAATGGAGGGGGAACCCCAAAAGTGGGGGGGGGGGCGAAGCACCAAATTAGGGGAAGGAACCCCAAAATTGCGGGGAAGAACTCTGAAATGGAGAGCTGAAAACCCGAAATTGAGGGGAAACCCCCCAAAACGGCGGGAAAACCCTCCATAAACACGAAACCGGTAATGTAACGGAGCAAAAAATGGCGTCCTATGGCAAGGTGCGAGGCTCAATTTTCTGGGGAGTGCTGGGAAATGTAGTTCTTGGCCACCGGGTTTCCGGGAGTCCATATTGTTTTCCCAGAGCATGCCGGGAGATGTAGTTCTCGGACACTGGGCTTCCGGGAGGCCATGTTGGTTTCCCATCTTTGCTAGACTCCGGGTGCTCTGGCTTCACAGAGAAACCCCCAAACTGAAAAATGTACCTGCTAATATATTGGGCTCTAAATGTAGCCCTGGGTTAATTGAATAACAATCCCTGGGTAAGATTGAAGTGCAGGAGGGGTTGGCTACGGTTTTAAGAGCCGGTTTGCAGAAAAGGGATTTCCCGTTAAGAAATGGCATATACTGATTGTTCTCTTCCTTGCTCTGCCAAGACCTGAAGCACATCTTGGAAGCCAGGCAGAATCCGTGGAGCCAATGGAGTTCTCAAGCTCGACTTCAGCTTCTTCCCAGCTAGAAGAAGCAAGGACACGCCGGCTGAGTTCCACAGGCAACGCGCCCGTATCTGTAGACGAGGATTTAGAGATGCTACTTTGGGAACTCTCAGACGGCATACTGGAAGCCGAGCTCGACTTGGACCCAGGGAAGGATGAGGATGACCTCCTCCTTGAGCTTTCCAAGATGATTGATGATTGAACTGCATAGTCCTATGGTATATTAAAAAAAAAAAAAAAAACAACAACAACAAAAAAAAACTCTTCTTCTTGTTGGATACCCCGAGGTGATCCTTTTTCTAACTGAGGCTTTGCAATGAGACTTAAAGCACAGTTGGATCTGGTAGAAATTGGCAGGATCTGCACTCAGTTGTCCTAAGTTTTCCTGCTGGTCAGAGTTAAGGTCTTGTGCATGGTTCCGTAACTATAGGTGGCTACCTTTGATATCAAGAGGACAAAGCACTTGTTTCTTTTGGCACAGAAAGATGTCCATCGGCACGCTGTGGTGGCTGTGAATTGACGTAGTGATGGAGCGATGCTCTGAAGGCTTAAACGGAAAGCTTCTTCCTTCCGCCCCCCTTGGCACAGCTCGATGTTGGGCACGTTGTGAAGCCTGGGTGTTCTGATTTCTCGGACAGTTGATACCCAAATCCCGGAGTTACTATGTCAACTCTTGACTTTTATTTGTGTATGCCATTGTTTTGACTGTAATCTTTTCAGATGATGAAGCTGTAGGGGCGGGAGGGAGCAAAATAATTATTCTAGCGTTGTGGACCAAACATGCTGCCAGGAGTGGTGGTGGTGGGGTCAGCCCACCCGGCCTTACTTTCAATTATCAGGGATGATAAAATGGTGTGAAAAGCAGCAGCTCTGCGATACGGCTACGCTACCCCCACTCCCTTCTCTTGTGCTGTACCAAAGTTCCCCCAAGCTTTGGTTGGTGCTTTTTGCTGGTGACAGTAGGACTCCAGGGCGAGTAGTCGGGACTCTCCTGCAGTAACTGGGTCAATTAAGGGTTGGTTTAAGTGCCTCCTGGTTTTTAAAATTGCTCCCCTGAGCTGCTGGCTCTGCTGCCTGCTACAGCAAATGTTCGGGTGCCATCAGCGTCGCACTTGGGCGTGGGCACTGACCCTGCGGAGGAGAGCTGAGACTCGCGTGTATTGTGTACCCTGCCGCCAGTGATCGTTTTCCCCTAGCAGATCTATTTTGAATCATTTCCCTAAATTTTAGAGGAACTTTAGGCTCTTTGTGCTATGATTTGTGAAGCTGTAGGGGCCCTCAGGCATTTGCTGCTGGCAGAGGAAAACCGCTTGTCGAATTTGTTGTAAATACTTTCTGTTTGGACAACAACGCCTGTGCGTGTGTGTGTGTGTGTGTGTGTGTGTGTGTGTGCGTGCTTTGACGACCCCCTGCGACGCCCCAGCTCCGCGAGGGAAGCTTTGAAGCGGCTCTGGGAAAACCTCTGCGGAAGAAACCGCTGCTAGTGACTTGCGGAAAAGGGACTCCACAATCAGTGAGATTGTAAAGTAGGTATGTTTATTCAGCGCTGGGCAGCACGGGAGGTCGTGGGCATGAAGATTGATGACTCTTCCTCGTCACCGCTAGTTGACCTCTTGTCTTTGCACAGACTCAGTTGCTCCTTGGCTCTTGTCCATCTGCAGGACCAGTTTCTCCCAGTTTCTTAAGACAGGCTCACTCTCTTCTTAGGAGACTGACCTTGGTAAGGGGCCCAAGGCTTCTTGCTTTAGTTAATTGGCACAATGCACCATAGTTAGCAAAGACACTAAGTAGCATCCTAGTTTAACGCTGTCAGCGCTCTATCTCTACTTGATAAGATTCTCCTAACTCCCTCTCTCACTGGAGCCCACGCAGCCCTCCGTCCTGCCGAAGGACTTCACGGGGACTTCTGCCGGCTCCGGGTGCCCGCACACAGACAGAAATGGCTTTGAGAGAAAACAATCAGGAGGAGGAGAGCTCAGAGACTGCGGCCGGCTTCGGCCACCTTCCCCTCGCTTTCCCTCTCCGTGTTCAAACCGAGCACTGTTCTGCCATCAACCTTCGCTGCCTCTGCCCGCGGCGCCGGGCTTTCGCGGGTGCCATTGCTCCTCTACATATTTTATCCTTCCTTTTGTAAGGAATGGTCCAGCAATTCGTGTCACTAAGGGATTTGAAGGGTTACCATCAAGGCCCGGGTCTAGGTGATAAGAGAACAAAGGGGTTTTTAGGGAAAAGTGCTGACTACTGCAGGGGATGTTGCTAGAGTTTCTGAAATCCGGCGCAGAGGCTCCCAAACGAGGAGGAAGGGGGAGCTGAAGGACAATTGAAGGACAAAAGCCTGAGAGGAAGACAACCAGCATTCAGCCCGAGCAAGCCCCGAGAGACCACCAGAGACTGGTACGCAGGCGCCCCTGGGAGGGGTTTCGGATTCCGGAAACCAATTCTAATAACCCTGCCTCTTCTCGAAGTAGTAATGAATATGTATTAGCCTGGGAGCATCAAAACCAGCCGCCTTACGTAACAGGCGTGCGTCCTGGGGGAGCAGAGACTCCCGGCGCACCCAGCGCTGCTTGCTTGCCTCTATTCGTTTAATAAATTGTAAACTTTGATTGTAATCCTATTTGGATTTATAACAGCCATTTATAACACTTTTTATATTTGTATTTTATTTAAGGCTGTCTTGCCCCCCTCCCCCCCCAGCCTCGCTGCTCGCCAATAAAGCTGGCGCAGGGGCTAAGGGATTTGAAGGGCCTGCTTGTACACCTAAGGGATTTGAGGGCCTGCTTGTACACCTTTGGGGACTGCCTCTTTTGGGGGGGGGGGGGGGGGGGGTGTTAGGAGCTGCTTGTATACTTTTTTAGGCATTCCTCTGAGAGGGGGTTGGGAGCTTCGTGTATACTGGGGGGGGAGGGCCTCCCTCGAGGTGGAAGCGGGGGGGGTTGGAGCGTTTCTACACTGTAGGGGCCTGCCTGTACACTTTTGGGGCCTGCCTTGGAGGGGTTGGGAACTGCTTGTACACCTTTGGGGCCTGCGTCTGCGCGGGGCGGGGGGGGTTAGGGGGTTGGAGCTGGTTTTAACCTTTCAGGCTTGCATCTGGAGGGGCTTGGGGCCTGCCTTTGGGGGGGTGGTTGTGAGCTGCTTGTATACTGTAGGGGCCTGCTTGTACACCTTTGGGGCCTGCGTCTGGGGGGGGGTGGGAGCTGCTTGTACACTGTTAGGGCCTGCCTTGGGGGAGGGGTTGGGGCATGTGCCTTGGGGGCATGGGGTTGGGAGCTGCTTCTACGCTGTAGGGGTCTGGGTTTTGGGGGGTTGGGGCTGTTTGTACACCTTTGGGGCGTGCCTCTGGGGAGGATGGGGAGTTGCTTGTACACCTTTGGGGCCTGTGTCTGGGGGGGGGTTGGGGCCTGTGCCGGGGGGGTTGGGAGCTGCTTGTACGCTCTAGGGTCCTCTGGCAGGCTTTGGGGCCTCCCTTTGAGGGGGGCAGTTGGGAGCTGGTTGTACACCTTTGGGGCCTGAGTCTGGGGTGTGGGGGCTGGGGCTGAGGCCTGGGGCCTGGGGCATGCATCTGGGTGGTGGGGGGGGGGGGGTCCAGTTCATGGGGGGGGGTGGGTTGGGAGCTGCTTGTGGACAGTTGGGGTCTGCATCCGGGTGTGGCTGGGGCCTGCTTGTAGACTTCTGCAGCCTGTGTCTGGTGTTTGGGGGCTTTTCTGTAGTGTTTGGGGATTGCATTTTGGCTTTGGGATGTGTCTAGAGCTTCTGGGGCCTAGCTGTAGTGCTTGGGGCCTGCGTCTGGGGCTTTTCTGTAGCATTTTGGTAGCGTGTTTGTGATTTGGGGTCTGTATCCAGGGTTTTGCCTTTTTTGTAGTTTTCAGCTTTGTGTCTGTTTCTTTGTTGGTTGCCTGGGGTTTGGGGTTTGGATCATTAGTCAGTGTCATTAGCGTCGGGGGGTTGATATGAAGGGTTAGGGTTGTGGTTAGAGTTGTTAGGGTTAAAGAGAATAAGGATTTTAGGGTAAGGGGATCAAGGTTGTGGGAATAAAAATGTTTTTGCACAGAGTTACATCGTTTAGAGGGAAGGAGGGTGGTATTGATATATGCTTGCAGTGATAAGAAAGCTTAACAGACAACCTTGTAAAATGCAGACAACCAGAATCCTTAGAGCAATTGGGTGGAAATCACGGTGTAAGAAACATTACCACCTCAAAGAGGAAAACAGTCAAGAAAAAAATAAAATTGACTAGTAACAGGCCAGCAGCTGTGTATTTTCTGTGAAGCACTGGATAGATTGTGAACATGGATTACCCAGTCAATGGGGAAACTGGGGAGGGTCCTGGTCACCGAGAGGAAAAAAAAATTATATAAACTGTGTTATGGAACTAGTAGGTGGCTTGTGGGACGCCTGCCATTGCAATCGTGAATAAAAATGCTACCTCACTGAGATACTTGCCTGAGCCTATGGTATTGGTTACAGAGTGTTTCTAATAAGGTGTTAGGGTTTTAAGGTTTCAGGGCTAAGGCACTAGGGTTGGGTTTCAGGGTTAGGGTTTCCAGGGTTTAGGGTTAGGATTTTAAGGTTGTTAGGGTTGGAGTTATAAGGGTTAGGGTTTGGGGGTTAGTGTGTTAAGGTTTTAAAGTATTTTGTGGTTTTAGTGTTGATAGGGTTTTTAGGGTTAGGGTCTTAGGGTTTTAGTTATGGTCAGGTATTTAGGGTTAGGGTTTTAAGGTCTTATTTTTTTTTTTTAAGGTTAGGGTCTCCAGCGTTAGGGCTTTGAGAATCTTTACGTTTTGGGTTAGGGTTTAGAGGGTCTTAATTTTTAGGGTTAGGGCTTTTAGGCGTAGGTCTAGTGTGGTAAATTTTATCGGGTTAGGACTGTAAGGGTTTTTAGGGTTAGGGTTTCTAGGGTTTTTTGGGGTAGGGGTTAGGGTTAGATCCGTGGGAGCCGTAGTGTTAGGGGTCAGGGTTCTTAGGGGTAAGGCCCAATATTAGGGTGGAAGGCCAAACTAAGGGGGGAGCCCCCCCCAAAATTGAAGGGTCGAAGCCCCAATTTAGGGGAAGAAACGTCAAAATTGTGGGGTCCCCCAAAATTGGGCGGAAGAGCTCTTAATATTGGGGGAAACCCAAAAAAGGAGGGTGGGGGACTCTAAAATTGGTTGTGTCCCCCCCAAAATTGGTTGTGTCCCCCCCAAAATTGGTTGTGTCCCCCCCAATTAGGGGAGGAACCCCCAAAATTGGGTGGGCGAACCCCCATATTGGGGGGGCAGAACACTTAAATGGAAGTGTGAAATTCCAGAATTGAATGTGGACGCCCCAGAACAGTCTTCAGGGGTTTAGTGTGGTAAATTTTATCGGGTTAGGGCTGTAAGGGTTTTTAGGGTTAGGGTTTCTAGGGTTTGTTGGGGTAGGGGTTAGGGTTAGATCTGTGGTTGCCATAGCGTTAGGGGTCAAGGTTCTTAGGGGTTAGGCCTAATATTAGGGCGGAAGGCCAAAATAAGAGGGTGGGAGCCCCCCCCAAAATTGAAGGGTTGAAGCCCCAAGTTAGGGGAAGGAACGTCAAAATTGTGGGGTCCCCCAAAATTGGGCAGAAGAACTTTTAATATTAGGGGGGAACCCAAAAAAGGAGGGTGGGGGACTCTAAAATTGGTTGTGTCCCCCCCAAAATTGGTTGTGTCCCCCCCAAAATTGGTTGTGTCCCCCCCAATTAGGGGAGGAACCCCCAAAATTGGGTGGGCGAACCCCCATATTGGGGGGGAAGAAGACTTAAATGGAAGTGTGAAATTCCAGAATTGAATGTGGACCCCCCAGAACAGTCTTCAGGGGTTTAGTGTGGTAAATTTTATCGGGTTAGGGCTGCAAGGGTTTTTAGGGTTAGGGTTTCTAGGGTTTGTTGGGGTAGGGGTTAGGGTTAGATCCGTGGTTGCCATAGGCTTAGGGGTCAAGGTTCTTAGGGGTTAGGCCTAATATTAGGGCGGAAGGCCAAAATAAGAGGGGGGGAGCCCCCCCCAAAATCGAAGGGTTGAAGCCCAAAGTTAGGGGAAGGAACGGCCAAATTGTGGGGTCCCCCAAAATTGGGCGGAAGAACTCTTTAATATTAGGGGGGAACCCAAAAAAGGAGGGTGGGGGACTCTACAATTGGGGGGGACCCCCAAAATTGGTCGGGTCCCCCCAAATTAGGGGAGGAACCCCCAAAATTGGGTGGGTGAACCCCCAAATTGGGGGGAAGAAGACTTAAATGGAAGTGTGAAATTCCAGAATTGAATGTGGACCCCCCCCCAGACCTGGGGAGGAATCCCCAAACTTGGGGGGGACCCCCAAAATTGGGGTTAAAGCCCCAGATCCCGGGGAGCTAAGCCCCAAATTAAGGGAAGGAACCTCAAACATGTGGTGAGAACCCCAACATTGGGGGAAAGAACCTTAATATTAGGGTGGCAGGCCAAGAAAGGATGGTGGGGGCCTCCAAAATTGTGGGGGGCTTGGAATTGGGGGGAATCCCCAAAATGGAGGGGGAACCCCAAAAGTGGGGGGGGGGGCGAAGCACCAAATTAGGGGAAGGAACCCCAAAATTGCGGGGAAGAACTCTGAAATGGAGAGCTGAAAACCCGAAATTGAGGGGAAACCCCCCAAAACGGCGGGAAAACCCTCCATAAACACGAAACCGGTAATGTAACAGAGCAAAAAATGGCGTCCTACGGCAAGGTGCGAGGCTCAATTTTCTGGGGAGTGCTGGGAAATGTAGTTCTTGGCCACCGGGTTTCCGGGAGTCCATATTGTTTTCCCAGAGCATGCCGGGAGATGTAGTTCTCGGACACTGGGCTTCCGGGAGGCCATGTTGGTTTCCCATCTTTGCTAGACTCCGGGTGCTCTGGCTTCACAGAGAAACCCCCAAACTGAAAAATGTACCTGCTAATATATTGGGCTCTAAATGTAGCCCTGGGTTAATTGAATAACAATCCCTGGGTAAGATTGAAGTGCAGGAGGGGTTGGCTACGGTTTTAAGAGCCGGTTTGCAGAAAAGGGATTTCCCGTTAAGAAATGGCATATACTGATTGTTCTCTTCCTTGCTCTGCCAAGACCTGAAGCACATCTTGGAAGCCAGGCAGAATCCGTGGAGCCAATGGAGTTCTCAAGCTCGACTTCAGCTTCTTCCCAGCTAGAAGAAGCAAGGACACGCCGGCTGAGTTCCACAGGCAACGCGCCCGTATCTGTAGACGAGGATTTAGAGATGCTACTTTGGGAACTCTCAGACGGCATACTGGAAGCCGAGCTCGACTTGGACCCAGGGAAGGATGAGGATGACCTCCTCCTTGAGCTTTCCAAGATGATTGATGATTGAACTGCATAGTCCTATGGTATATTAAAAAAAAAAAAAAAAAAAAGAAAAAAAAGAAAACAACTCTTCATCTTGTTGGATACCCCGAGGTGATCCTTTTTCTAACTGAGGCTTTGCAATGAGACTTAAAGCACAGTTGGATCTGGTAGAAATTGGCAGGATCTGCACTCAGTTGTCCTAAGTTTTCCTGCTGGTCAGAGTTAAGGTCTTGTGCATGGTTCCGTAACTATAGGTGGCTACCTTTGATATCAAGAGGACAAAGCACTTGTTTCTTTTGGCACAGAAAGATGTCCATCGGCACGCTGTGGTGGCTGTGAATTGACGTAGTGATGGAGCGATGCTCTGAAGGCTTAAACGGAAAGCTTCTTCCTTCCGCCCCCCTTGGCACAGCTCGATGTTGGGCACATTGTGAAGCCTGGGTGTTCTGATTTCTCGGACAGTTGATACCCAAATCCCGGAGTTACTATGTCAACTCTTGACTTTTATTTGTGTATGCCATTGTTTTGACTGTAATCTTTTCAGATGATGAAGCTGTAGGGGCGGGAGGGAGCAAAATAATTATTCTAGCGTTGTGGACCAAACATGCTGCCAGGAGTGGTGGTGGTGGGGTCAGCCCACCCGGCCTTACTTTCAATTATCAGGGATGATAAAATGGTGTGAAAAGCAGCAGCTCTGCGATACGGCTACGCTACCCCCACTCCCTTCTCTTGTGCTGTACCAAAGTTCCCCCAAGCTTTGGTTGGTGCTTTTTGTTGGTGACAGTAGGACTCCAGGGCGAGTAGTCGGGACTCTCCTGCAGTAACTGGGTCAATTAAGGGTTGGTTTAAGTGCCTCCTGGTTTTTAAAATTGCTCCCCTGAGCTGCTGGCTCTGCTGCCTGCTACAGCAAATGTTCGGGTGCCATCAGCGTCGCACTTGGGCGTGGGCACTGACCCTGCGGAGGAGAGCTGAGACTCGCGTGTATTGTGTACCCTGCCGCCAGTGATCGTTTTCCCCTAGCAGATCTATTTTGAATCATTTCCCTAAATTTTAGAGGAACTTTAGGCTCTTTGTGCTATGATTTGTGAAGCTGTAGGGGCCCTCAGGCATTTGCTGCTGGCAGAGGAAAACCGCTTGTCGAATTTGTTGTAAATACTTTCTGTTTGGACAACAACGCCTGTGTGTGTGTGTGTGTGTGTGTGTGTGTGTGTGTGTGCACGCGTGCGTGCTTTGACGACCCCCTGCGACGCCCCAGCTCCGCGAGGGAAGCTTTGAAGCGGCTCTGGGAAAACCTCTGCGGAAGAAACCGCTGCTAGTGACTTGCGGAAAAGGGACTCCACAATCAGTGAGATTGTAAAGTAGGTATGTTTATTCAGCGCTGGGCAGCACGGGAGGTCGTGGGCATGAAGATTGATGACTCTTCCTCGTCACCGCTAGTTGACCTCTTGTCTTTGCACAGACTCAGTTGCTCCTTGGCTCTTGTCCATCTGCAGGACCAGTTTCTCCCAGTTTCTTAAGACAGGCTCACTCTCTTATTAGGAGACTGACCTTGGTAAGGGGCCCAAGGCTTCTTGCTTTAGTTAATTGGCACAATGCACCATAGTTAGCAAAGACACTAAGTAGCATCCTAGTTTAACGCTGTCAGCGCTCTATCTCTACTTGATAAGATTCTCCTAACTCCCTCTCTCACTGGAGCCCACGCAGCCCTCCGTCCTGCCGAAGGACTTCACGGGGACTTCTGCCGGCTCCGGGTGCCCGCACACAGACAGAAATGGCTTTGAGAGAAAACAATCAGGAGGAGGAGAGCTCAGAGACTGCGGCCGGCTTCGGCCACCTTCCCCTCGCTTTCCCTCTCCGTGTTCAAACCGAGCACTGTTCTGCCGTCAACCTTCGCTGCCTCTGCCCGCGGCGCCGGGCTTTCGCGGGTGCCATTGCTCCTCTACATATTTTATCCTTCCTTTTGTAAGGAATGGTCCAGCAATTCGTGTCACTAAGGGATTTGAAGGGTTACCATCGAGGCCCGGGTCTAGGTGATAAGAGAACAAAGGGGTTTTTAGGGAAAAGTGCTGACTACTGCAGGGGATGTTGCTAGAGTTTCTGAAATCCGGCGCAGAGGCTCCCAAACGAGGAGGAAGGGGGAGCTGAAGGACAATTGAAGGACAAAAGCCTGAGAGGAAGACAACCAGCATTCAGCCCGAGCAAGCCCCGAGAGACCACCAGAGACTGGTACGCAGGCGCCCCTGGGAGGGGTTTCGGATTCCGGAAACCAATTCTAATAACCCTGCCTCTTCTCGAAGTAGTAATGAATATGTATTAGCCTGGGAGCATCAAAACCAGCCGCCTTACGTAACAGGCGTGCGTCCTGGGGGAGCAGAGACTCCCGGCGCACCCAGCGCTGCTTGCTTGCCTCTATTCGTTTAATAAATTGTAAACTTTGATTGTAATCCTATTTGGATTTATAACAGCCATTTATAACACTTTTTATATTTGTATTTTATTTAAGGCTGTCTTGCCCCCCTCCCCCCCCAGCCTCGCTGCTCGCCAATAAAGCTGGCGCAGGGGCTAAGGGATTTGAAGGGCCTGCTTGTACACCTAAGGGATTTGAGGGCCTGCTTGTACACCTTTGGGGACTGCCTCTTTTGGGGGGGGGGGGGGTGTTAGGAGCTGCTTGTATACTTTTTTAGGCATTCCTCTGAGAGGGGGTTGGGAGCTTCGTGTATACTGGGGGGGGAGGGCCTCCCTCGAGGTGGAAGCGGGGGGGCTTGGAGCGTTTCTACACTGTAGGGGCCTGCCTGTACACTTTTGGGGCCTGCCTTGGAGGGGTTGGGAACTGCTTGTACACCTTTGGGGCCTGCGTCTGCGCGGGGCGGGGGGGGTTAGGGGGTTGGAGCTGGTTTTAACCTTTCGGGCTTGCATCTGGAGGGGGTTGGGGCCTGCCTTTGGGGGGGTGGTTGTGAGCTGCTTGTATACTGTAGGGGCCTGCTTGTACACCTTTGGGGCCTGCGTCTGGGGGGGGGGTGGGAGCTGCTTGTACACTGTTAGGGCCTGCCTTGGGGGAGGGGTTGGGGCATGTGCCTTGGGGGCATGGGGTTGGGAGCTGCTTCTACGCTGTAGGGGTCTGGGTCTTGGGGGGTTGGGGCTGTTTGTACACCTTTGGGGCGTGCCTCTGGGGAGGATGGGGAGTTGCTTGTACACCTTTGGGGCCTGTGTCTGGGGGGGGGTTGGGGCCTGTGCCGGGGGGGTTGGGAGCTGCTTGTACGCTCTAGGGTCCTCTGGCAGGCTTTGGGGCCTCCCTTTGAGGGGGGCAGTTGGGAGCTGGTTGTACACCTTTGGGGCCTGAGTCTGGGGTGTGGGGGCTGGGGCTGAGGCCTGGGGCCTGGGGCATGCATCTGGGTGGTGGTGGGGGGGGGTCCAGTTCATGGGGGGGGGTGGGTTGGGAGCTGCTTGTGGACAGTTGGGGTCTGCATCCGGGTGTGGCTGGGGCCTGCTTGTAGACTTCTGCAGCCTGTGTCTGGTGTTTGGGGGCTTTTCTGTAGTGTTTGGGGATTGCATTTTGGCTTTGGGATGTGTCTAGAGCTTCTGGGGCCTAGCTGTAGTGCTTGGGGCCTGCGTCTGGGGCTTTTCTGTAGCATTTTGGTAGCGTGTTTGTGATTTGGGGTCTGTATCCAGGGTTTTGCCTTTTTTGTAGTTTTCAGCTTTGTGTCTGTTTCTTTGTTGGTTGCCTGGGGTTTGGGGTTTGGATCATTAGTCAGTGTCATTAGCGTCGGGGGGTTGATATGAAGGGTTAGGGTTGTGGTTAGAGTTGTTACGGTTAAAGAGAATAAGGATTTTAGGGTAAGGGGATCAAGGTTGTGGGAATAAAAATGTTTTTGCACAGAGTTACATCGTTTAGAGGGAAGGAGGGTGGTATTGATATATGCTTGCAGTGATAAGAAAGCTTAACAGACAACCTTGTAAAATGCAGACAACCAGAATCCTTAGAGCAATTGGGTGGAAATCACGGTGTAAGAAACATTACCACCTCAAAGAGGAAAACAGTCAAGAAAAAAATAAAATTGACTAGTGACAGGCCAGCAGCTGTGTATTTTCTGTGAAGCACTGGATAGATTGTGAACATGGATTACCCAGTCAATGGGGAAACTGGGGAGGGTCCTGGTCACCGAGAGGAAAAAAAAATTATATAAACTGTGTTATGGAACTAGTAGGTGGCTTGTGGGACGCCTGCCATTGCAATCGTGAATAAAAATGCTACCTCACTGAGATACTTGCCTGAGCCTATGGTATTGGTTACAGAGTGTTTCTAATAAGGTGTTAGGGTTTTAAGGTTTCAGGGCTAAGGCACTAGGGTTGGGTTTCAGGGTTAGGGTTTCCAGGGTTTAGGGTTAGGATTTTAAGGTTGTTAGGGTTGGAGTTATAAGGGTTAGGGTTTGGGGGTTAGTGTGTTAAGGTTTTAAAGTATTTTGTGGTTTTAGTGTTGATAGGGTTTTTAGGGTTAGGGTCTTAGGGTTTTAGTTATGGTCAGGTATTTAGGGTTAGGGTTTTAAGGTCTTATTTTTTTTTTTTAAGGTTAGGGTCTCCAGCGTTAGGGCTTTGAGAATCTTTACGTTTTGGGTTAGGGTTTAGAGGGTCTTAATTTTTAGGGTTAGGGCTTTTAGGCGTAGGTCTAGTGTGGTAAATTTTATCGGGTTAGGACTGTAAGGGTTTTTAGGGTTAGGGTTTCTAGGGTTTTTTGGGGTAGGGGTTAGGGTTAGATCCGTGGGAGCCGTAGTGTTAGGGGTCAGGGTTCTTAGGGGTAAGGCCCAATATTAGGGTGGAAGGCCAAACTAAGGGGGGAGCCCCCCCCAAAATTGAAGGGTCGAAGCCCCAATTTAGGGGAAGAAACGTCAAAATTGTGGGGTCCCCCAAAATTGGGCGGAAGAGCTCTTAATATTGGGGGAAACCCAAAAAAGGAGGGTGGGGGACTCTAAAATTGGTTGTGTCCCCCCCAAAATTGGTTGTGTCCCCCCCAAAATTGGTTGTGTCCCCCCCAATTAGGGGAGGAACCCCCAAAATTGGGTGGGCGAACCCCCATATTGGGGGGGCAGAACACTTAAATGGAAGTGTGAAATTCCAGAATTGAATGTGGACCCCCCAGAACAGTCTTCAGGGGTTTAGTGTGGTAAATTTTATCGGGTTAGGGCTGTAAGGGTTTTTAGGGTTAGGGTTTCTAGGGTTTGTTGGGGTAGGGGTTAGGGTTAGATCTGTGGTTGCCATAGCGTTAGGGGTCAAGGTTCTTAGGGGTTAGGCCTAATATTAGGGCGGAAGGCCAAAATAAGAGGGTGGGAGCCCCCCCCAAAATTGAAGGGTTGAAGCCCCAAGTTAGGGGAAGGAACGTCAAAATTGTGGGGTCCCCCAAAATTGGGCAGAAGAACTTTTAATATTAGGGGGGAACCCAAAAAAGGAGGGTGGGGGACTCTAAAATCGGTTGTGTCCCCCCCAAATTAGGGGAGGAACCCCCAAAATTGGGTGGGCGAACCCCCAAATTGGGGGGAAGAAGACTTAAATGGAAGTGTGAAATTCCAGAATTGGATGTGGACCCCCCAGAACAGTCTTCAGGGGTTTAGTGTGGTAAATTTTATCGGGCTAGGGCTGTAAGGGTTTTTAGGGTTAGGGTTTCTAGGGTTTGTTGGGGTAGGGGTTAGGGTTAGATCCGTGGTTGCCATAGGGTTAGGGGTCAAGGTTCTTAGGGGTTAGGCCTAATATTAGGGCGGAAGGCCAAAATAAGAGGGGAGGAGCCCACCCAAAATTGAAGGGTTGAAGCCCAAAGTTAGGGGAAGGAACGTCAAAATTGTGGGGTCCCCCAAAATTGAGCGGAAGAGCTCTTAATATTGGGGGAAACCCAAAAAAGGAGGGTGGGGGACTCTAAAATTGGTTGTGTCCCCCCCAAAATTGGTTGTGTCCCCCCCAAAATTGGTTGTGTCCCCCCCAATTAGGGGAGGAACCCCCAAAATTGGGTGGGCGAACCCCCATATTGGGGGGGAAGAACACTTAAATGGAAGTGTGAAATTCCAGAATTGAATGTGGACCCCCCAGAACAGTCTTCAGGGGTTTAGTGTGGTAAATTTTATCGGGTTAGGGCTGCAAGGGTTTTTAGGGTTAGGGTTTCTAGGGTTTGTTGGGGTAGGGGTTAGGGTTAGATCCGTGGTTGCCATAGGCTTAGGGGTCAAGGTTCTTAGGGGTTAGGCCTAATATTAGGGCGGAAGGCCAAAATAAGAGGGGGGGAGCCCCCCCCAAAATCGAAGGGTTGAAGCCCAAAGTTAGGGGAAGGAACGGCCAAATTGTGGGGTCCCCCAAAATTGGGCGGAAGAACTCTTTAAAATTAGGGGGGAACCCAAAAAAGGAGGGTGGGGGACTCTACAATTGGGGGGGACCCCCAAAATTGGTCGGGTCCCCCCAAATTAGGGGAGGAACCCCCAAAATTGGGTGGGTGAACCCCCAAATTGGGGGGAAGAAGACTTAAATGGAAGTGTGAAATTCCAGAATTGAATGTGGACCCCCCCCAGACCTGGGGAGGAATCCCCAAACTTGGGGGGGACCCCCAAAATTGGGGTTAAAGCCCCAGATCCCGGGGAGCTAAGCCCCAAATTAAGGGAAGGAACCTCAAACATGTGGTGAGAACCCCAACATTGGGGGAAAGAACCTTAATATTAGGGTGGCAGGCCAAGAAAGGATGGTGGGGGCCTCCAAAATTGTGGGGGGCTTGGAATTGGGGGGAATCCCCAAAATGGAGGGGGAACCCCAAAAGTGGGGGGGGGGGGCGAAGCACCAAATTAGGGGAAGGAACCCCAAAATTGCGGGGAAGAACTCTGAAATGGAGAGCTGAAAACCCGAAATTGAGGGGAAACCCCCCAAAACGGCGGGAAAACCCTCCATAAACACGAAACCGGTAATGTAACAGAGCAAAAAATGGCGTCCTACGGCACGCTGCGAGGCTCAATTTTCTGGGGAGTGCTGGGAAATGTAGTTCTTGGCCACCGGGTTTCCGGGAGTCCATATTGTTTTCCCAGAGCATGCCGGGAGATGTAGTTCTCGGACACTGGGCTTCCGGGAGGCCATGTTGGTTTCCCATCTTTGCTAGACTCCGGGTGCTCTGGCTTCACAGAGAAACCCCCAAACTGAAAAATGTACCTGCTAATATATTGGGCTCTAAATGTAGCCCTGGGTTAATTGAATAACAATCCCTGGGTAAGATTGAAGTGCAGGAGGGGTTGGCTACGGTTTTAAGAGCCGGTTTGCAGAAAAGGGATTTCCCGTTAAGAAATGGCATATACTGATTGTTCTCTTCCTTGCTCTGCCAAGACCTGAAGCACATCTTGGAAGCCAGGCAGAATCCGTGGAGCCAATGGAGTTCTCAAGCTCGACTTCAGCTTCTTCCCAGCTAGAAGAAGCAAGGACACGCCGGCTGAGTTCCACAGGCAACGCGCCCGTATCTGTAGACGAGGATTTAGAGATGCTACTTTGGGAACTCTCAGACGGCATACTGGAAGCCGAGCTCGACTTGGACCCAGGGAAGGATGAGGATGACCTCCTCCTTGAGCTTTCCAAGATGATTGATGATTGAACTGCATAGTCCTATGGTATATTAAAAAAAAAAAAAAAAAAAGAAAAAAAAGAAAACAACTCTTCTTCTTGTTGGATACCCCGAGGTGATCCTTTTTCTAACTGAGGCTTTGCAATGAGACTTAAAGCACAGTTGGAACTGGTAGAAATTGGCAGGATCTGCACTCAGTTGTCCTAAGTTTTCCTGCTGGTCAGAGTTAAGGTCTTGTGCATGGTTCCGTAACTATAGGTGGCTACCTTTGATATCAAGAGGACAAAGCACTTGTTTCTTTTGGCACAGAAAGATGTCCATCGGCACGCTGTGGTGGCTGTGAATTGACGTAGTGATGGAGCGATGCTCTGAAGGCTTAAACGGAAAGCTTCTTCCTTCCGCCCCCCTTGGCACAGCTCGATGTTGGGCACGTTGTGAAGCCTGGGTGTTCTGATTTCTCGGACAGTTGATACCCAAATCCCGGAGTTACTATGTCAACTCTTGACTTTTATTTGTGTATGCCATTGTTTTGACTGTAATCTTTTCAGATGATGAAGCTGTAGGGGCGGGAGGGAGCAAAATAATTATTCTAGCGTTGTGGACCAAACATGCTGCCAGGAGTGGTGGTGGTGGGGTCAGCCCACCCGGCCTTACTTTCAATTATCAGGGATGATAAAATGGTGTGAAAAGCAGCAGCTCTGCGATACGGCTACGCTACCCCCACTCCCTTCTCTTGTGCTGTACCAAAGTTCCCCCAAGCTTTGGTTGGTGCTTTTTGTTGGTGACAGTAGGACTCCAGGGCGAGTAGTCGGGACTCTCCTGCAGTAACTGGGTCAATTAAGGGTTGGTTTAAGTGCCTCCTGGTTTTTAAAATTGCTCCCCTGAGCTGCTGGCTCTGCTGCCTGCTACAGCAAATGTTCGGGTGCCATCAGCGTCGCACTTGGGCGTGGGCACTGACCCTGCGGAGGAGAGCTGAGACTCGCGTGTATTGTGTACCCTGCCGCCAGTGATCGTTTTCCCCTAGCAGATCTATTTTGAATCATTTCCCTAAATTTTAGAGGAACTTTAGGCTCTTTGTGCTATGATTTGTGAAGCTGTAGGGGCCCTCAGGCATTTGCTGCTGGCAGAGGAAAACCGCTTGTCGAATTTGTTGTAAATACTTTCTGTTTGGACAACAACGCCTGTGTGTGTGTGTGTGTGTGTGTGTGTGTGTGTGCACGCGTGCGTGCTTTGACGACCCCCTGCGACGCCCCAGCTCCGCGAGGGAAGCTTTGAAGCGGCTCTGGGAAAACCTCTGCGGAAGAAACCGCTGCTAGTGACTTGCGGAAAAGGGACTCCACAATCAGTGAGATTGTAAAGTAGGTATGTTTATTCAGCGCTGGGCAGCACGGGAGGTCGTGGGCATGAAGATTGATGACTCTTCCTCGTCACCGCTAGTTGACCTCTTGTCTTTGCACAGACTCAGTTGCTCCTTGGCTCTTGTCCATCTGCAGGACCAGTTTCTCCCAGTTTCTTAAGACAGGCTCACTCTCTTATTAGGAGACTGACCTTGGTAAGGGGCCCAAGGCTTCTTGCTTTAGTTAATTGGCGCAATGCACCATAGTTAGCAAAGACACTAAGTAGCATCCTAGTTTAACGCTGTCAGCGCTCTATCTCTACTTGATAAGATTCTCCTAACTCCCTCTCTCACTGGAGCCCACGCAGCCCTCCGTCCTGCCGAAGGACTTCACAGGGACTTCTGCCGGCTCCGGGTGCCCGCACACAGACAGAAATGGCTTTGAGAGAAAACAATCAGGAGGAGGAGAGCTCAGAGACTGCGGCCGGCTTCGGCCACCTTCCCCTCGCTTTCCCTCTCCGTGTTCAAACCGAGCACTGTTCTGCCGTCAACCTTCGCTGCCTCTGCCCGCGGCGCCGGGCTTTCGCGGGTGCCATTGCTCCTCTACATATTTTATCCTTCCTTTTGTAAGGAATGGTCCAGCAATTTGTGTCACTAAGGGATTTGAAGGGTTACCATCGAGGCCCGGGTCTAGGTGATAAGAGAACAAAGGGGTTTTTAGGGAAAAGTGCTGACTACTGCAGGGGATGTTGCTAGAGTTTCTGAAATCCGGCGCAGAGGCTCCCAAACGAGGAGGAAGGGGGAGCTGAAGGACAATTGAAGGACAAAAGCCTGAGAGGAAGACAACCAGCATTCAGCCCGAGCAAGCCCCGAGAGACCACCAGAGACTGGTACGCAGGCGCCCCTGGGAGGGGTTTCGGATTCCGGAAACCAATTCTAATAACCCTTCCTCTTCTCGAAGTAGTAATGAATATGTATTAGCCTGGGAGCATCAAAACCAGCCGCCTTACGTAACAGGCGTGCGTCCTGGGGGAGCAGAGACTCCCGGCGCACCCAGCGCTGCTTGCTTGCCTCTATTCGTTTAATAAATTGTAAACTTTGATTGTAATCCTATTTGGATTTATAACAGCCATTTATAACACTTTTTATATTTGTATTTTATTTAAGGCTGTCTTGCCCCCCTCCCCCCCCAGCCTCGCTGCTCGCCAATAAAGCTGGCGCAGGGGCTAAGGGATTTGAAGGGCCTGCTTGTACACCTAAGGGATTTGAGGGCCTGCTTGTACACCTTTGGGGACTGCCTCTTTTGGGGGGGGGGGGGGGGGGGTGTTAGGAGCTGCTTGTATACTTTTTTAGGCATTCCTCTGAGAGGGGGTTGGGAGCTTCGTGTATACTGGGGGGGGAGGGCCTCCCTCGAGGTGGAAGCGGGGGGGGTTGGAGCGTTTCTACACTGTAGGGGCCTGCCTGTACACTTTTGGGGCCTGCCTTGGAGGGGTTGGGAACTGCTTGTACACCTTTGGGGCCTGCGTCTGCGCGGGGCGGGGGGGGTTAGGGGGTTGGAGCTGGTTTTAACCTTTCGGGCTTGCATCTGGAGGGGGTTGGGGCCTGCCTTTGGGGGGGTGGTTGTGAGCTGCTTGTATACTGTAGGGGCCTGCTTGTACACCTTTGGGGCCTGCGTCTGGGGGGGGGTGGGAGCTGCTTGTACACTGTTAGGGCCTGCCTTGGGGGAGGGGTTGGGGCATGTGCCTTGGGGGCATGGGGTTGGGAGCTGCTTCTACGCTGTAGGGGTCTGGGTTTTGGGGGGTTGGGGCTGTTTGTACACCTTTGGGGCGTGCCTCTGGGGAGGATGGGGAGTTGCTTGTACACCTTTGGGGCCTGTGTCTGGGGGGGGGTTGGGGCCTGTGCCGGGGGGGTTGGGAGCTGCTTGTACGCTCTAGGGTCCTCTGGCAGGCTTTGGGGCCTCCCTTTGAGGGGGGCAGTTGGGAGCTGGTTGTACACCTTTGGGGCCTGAGTCTGGGGTGTGGGGGCTGGGGCTGAGGCCTGGGGCCTGGGGCATGCATCTGGGTGGTGGTGGGGGGGGGTCCAGTTCATGGGGGGGGTGGGTTGGGAGCTGCTTGTGGACAGTTGGGGTCTGCATCCGGGTGTGGCTGGGGCCTGCTTGTAGACTTCTGCAGCCTGTGTCTGGTGTTTGGGGGCTTTTCTGTAGTGTTTGGGGATTGCATTTTGGCTTTGGGATGTGTCTAGAGCTTCTGGGGCCTAGCTGTAGTGCTTGGGGCCTGCGTCTGGGGCTTTTCTGTAGCATTTTGGTAGCGTGTTTGTGATTTGGGGTCTGTATCCAGGGTTTTGCCTTTTTTGTAGTTTTCAGCTTTGTGTCTGTTTCTTTGTTGGTTGCCTGGGGTTTGGGGTTTGGATCATTAGTCAGTGTCATTAGCGTCGGGGGGTTGATATGAAGGGTTAGGGTTGTGGTTAGAGTTGTTACGGTTAAAGAGAATAAGGATTTTAGGGTAAGGGGATCAAGGTTGTGGGAATAAAAATGTTTTTGCACAGAGTTACATCGTTTAGAGGGAAGGAGGGTGGTATTGATATATGCTTGCAGTGATAAGAAAGCTTAACAGACAACCTTGTAAAATGCAGACAACCAGAATCCTTAGAGCAATTGGGTGGAAATCACGGTGTAAGAAACATTACCACCTCAAAGAGGAAAACAGTCAAGAAAAAAATAAAATTGACTAGTGACAGGCCAGCAGCTGTGTATTTTCTGTGAAGCACTGGATAGATTGTGAACATGGATTACCCAGTCAATGGGGAAACTGGGGAGGGTCCTGGTCACCGAGAGGAAAAAAAAAATTATATAAACTGTGTTATGGAACTAGTAGGTGGCTTGTGGGACGCCTGCCATTGCAATCGTGAATAAAAATGCTACCTCACTGAGATACTTGTCTGAGCCTATGGTATTGGTTACAGAGTGTTTCTAATAAGGTGTTAGGGTTTTAAGGTTTCAGGGCTAAGGCACTAGGGTTGGGTTTCAGGGTTAGGGTTTCCAGGGTTTAGGGTTAGGATTTTAAGGTTGTTAGGGTTGGAGTTATAAGGGTTAGGGTTTGGGGGTTAGTGTGTTAAGGTTTTAAAGTATTTTGTGGTTTTAGTGTTGATAGGGTTTTTAGGGTTAGGGTCTTAGGGTTTTAGTTATGGTCAGGTATTTAGGGTTAGGGTTTTAAGGTCTTTTTTTTTTTTTTTTAAGGTTAGGGTCTCCAGCGTTAGGGCTTTGAGAATCTTTACGTTTTGGGTTAGGGTTTAGAGGGTCTTAATTTTTAGGGTTAGGGCTTTTAGGCGTAGGTCTAGTGTGGTAAATTTTATCGGGTTAGGACTGTAAGGGTTTTTAGGGTTAGGGTTTCTAGGGTTTTTTGGGGTAGGGGTTAGGGTTAGATCCGTGGGAGCCGTAGTGTTAGGGGTCAGGGTTCTTAGGGGTAAGGCCCAATATTAGGGTGGAAGGCCAAACTAAGGGGGGAGCCCCCCCCCAAAATTGAAGGGTCGAAGCCCCAATTTAGGGGAAGAAACGTCAAAATTGTGGGGTCCCCCAAAATTGGGCGGAAGAGCTCTTAATATTGGGGGAAACCCAAAAAAGGAGGGTGGGGGACTCTAAAATTGGTTGTGTCCCCCCCAAAATTGGTTGTGTCCCCCCCAAAATTGGTTGTGTCCCCCCCAATTAGGGGAGGAACCCCCAAAATTGGGTGGGCGAACCCCCATATTGGGGGGGCAGAACACTTAAATGGAAGTGTGAAATTCCAGAATTGAATGTGGACCCCCCAGAACAGTCTTCAGGGGTTTAGTGTGGTAAATTTTATCGGGTTAGGGCTGTAAGGGTTTTTAGGGTTAGGGTTTCTAGGGTTTGTTGGGGTAGGGGTTAGGGTTAGATCTGTGGTTGCCATAGCGTTAGGGGTCAAGGTTCTTAGGGGTTAGGCCTAATATTAGGGCGGAAGGCCAAAATAAGAGGGTGGGAGCCCCCCCCAAAATTGAAGGGTTGAAGCCCCAAGTTAGGGGAAGGAACGTCAAAATTGTGGGGTCCCCCAAAATTGGGCAGAAGAACTTTTAATATTAGGGGGGAACCCAAAAAAGGAGGGTGGGGGACTCTAAAATCGGTTGTGTCCCCCCCAAATTAGGGGAGGAACCCCCAAAATTGGGTGGGCGAACCCCCAAATTGGGGGGAAGAAGACTTAAATGGAAGTGTGAAATTCCAGAATTGGATGTGGACCCCCCAGAACAGTCTTCAGGGGTTTAGTGTGGTAAATTTTATCGGGTTAGGGCTGTAAGGGTTTTTAGGGTTAGGGTTTCTAGGGTTTGTTGGGGTAGGGGTTAGGGTTAGATCCGTGGTTGCCATAGGGTTAGGGGTCAAGGTTCTTAGGGGTTAGGCCTAATATTAGGGCGGAAGGCCAAAATAAGAGGGGAGGAGCCCACCCAAAATTGAAGGGTTGAAGCCCAAAGTTAGGGGAAGGAACGTCAAAATTGTGGGGTCCCCCAAAATTGAGCGGAAGAGCTCTTAATATTGGGGGAAACCCAAAAAAGGAGGGTGGGGGACTCTAAAATTGGTTGTGTCCCCCCCAAAATTGGTTGTGTCCCCCCCAAAATTGGTTGTGTCCCCCCCAATTAGGGGAGGAACCCCCAAAATTGGGTGGGCGAACCCCCATATTGGGGGGGAAGAACACTTAAATGGAAGTGTGAAATTCCAGAATTGAATGTGGACCCCCCAGAACAGTCTTCAGGGGTTTAGTGTGGTAAATTTTATCGGGTTAGGGCTGCAAGGGTTTTTAGGGTTAGGGTTTCTAGGGTTTGTTGGGGTAGGGGTTAGGGTTAGATCCGTGGTTGCCATAGGCTTAGGGGTCAAGGTTCTTAGGGGTTAGGCCTAATATTAGGGCGGAAGGCCAAAATAAGAGGGGGGGGAGCCCCCCCCAAAATCGAAGGGTTGAAGCCCAAAGTTAGGGGAAGGAACGGCCAAATTGTGGGGTCCCCCAAAATTGGGCGGAAGAACTCTTTAAAATTAGGGGGGAACCCAAAAAAGGAGGGTGGGGGACTCTACAATTGGGGGGGACCCCCAAAATTGGTCGGGTCCCCCCAAATTAGGGGAGGAACCCCCAAAATTGGGTGGGTGAACCCCCAAATTGGGGGGAAGAAGACTTAAATGGAAGTGTGAAATTCCAGAATTGAATGTGGACCCCCCCCCAGACCTGGGGAGGAATCCCCAAACTTAGGGGGGACCCCCAAAATTGGGGTTAAAGCCCCAGATCCCGGGGAGCTAAGCCCCAAATTAAGGGAAGGAACCTCAAACATGTGGTGAGAACCCCAACATTGGGGGAAAGAACCTTAATATTAGGGTGGCAGGCCAAGAAAGGATGGTGGGGGCCTCCAAAATTGTGGGGGGCTTGGAATTGGGGGGAATCCCCAAAATGGAGGGGGAACCCCAAAAGTGGGGGGGGGGGGCGAAGCACCAAATTAGGGGAAGGAACCCCAAAATTGCGGGGAAGAACTCTGAAATGGAGAGCTGAAAACCCGAAATTGAGGGGAAACCCCCCAAAACGGCGGGAAAACCCTCCATAAACACGAAACCGGTAATGTAACAGAGCAAAAAATGGCGTCCTACGGCAAGGTGCGAGGCTCAATTTTCTGGGGAGTGCTGGGAAATGTAGTTCTTGGCCACCGGGTTTCTGGGAGTCCATATTGTTTTCCCAGAGCATGCCGGGAGATGTAGTTCTCGGACACTGGCCTTCCGGGAGGCCATGTTGGTTTCCCATCTTTGCTAGACTCCGGGTGCTCTGGCTTCACAGAGAAACCCCCAAACTGAAAAATGTACCTGCTAATATATTGGGCTCTAAATGTAGCCCTGGGTTAATTGAATAACAATCCCTGGGTAAGATTGAAGTGCAGGAGGGGTTGGCTACGGTTTTAAGAGCCGGTTTGCAGAAAAGGGATTTCCCGTTAAGAAATGGCATATACTGATTGTTCTCTTCCTTGCTCTGCCAAGACCTGAAGCACATCTTGGAAGCCAGGCAGAATCCGTGGAGCCAATGGAGTTCTCAAGCTCGACTTCAGCTTCTTCCCAGCTAGAAGAAGCAAGGACACGCCGGCTGAGTTCCACAGGCAACGCGCCCGTATCTGTAGACGAGGATTTAGAGATGCTACTTTGGGAACTCTCAGACGGCATACTGGAAGCCGAGCTCGACTTGGACCCAGGGAAGGATGAGGATGACCTCCTCCTTGAGCTTTCCAAGATGATTGATGATTGAACTGCATAGTCCTATGGTATATTAAAAAAAAAAAAAAAAAAAGAAAAAAAAGAAAACAACTCTTCTTCTTGTTGGATACCCCGAGGTGATCCTTTTTCTAACTGAGGCTTTGCAATGAGACTTAAAGCACAGTTGGATCTGGTAGAAATTGGCAGGATCTGCACTCAGTTGTCCTAAGTTTTCCTGCTGGTCAGAGTTAAGGTCTTGTGCATGGTTCCGTAACTATAGGTGGCTACCTTTGATATCAAGAGGACAAAGCACTTGTTTCTTTTGGCACAGAAAGATGTCCATCGGCACGCTGTGGTGGCTGTGAATTGACGTAGTGATGGAGCGATGCTCTGAAGGCTTAAACGGAAAGCTTCTTCCTTCCGCCCCCCTTGGCACAGCTCGATGTTGGGCACGTTGTGAAGCCTGGGTGTTCTGATTTCTCGGACAGTTGATACCCAAATCCCGGAGTTACTATGTCAACTCTTGACTTTTATTTGTGTATGCCATTGTTTTGACTGTAATCTTTTCAGATGATGAAGCTGTAGGGGCGGGAGGGAGCAAAATAATTATTCTAGCGTTGTGGACCAAACATGCTGCCAGGAGTGGTGGTGGTGGGGTCAGCCCACCCGGCCTTACTTTCAATTATCAGGGATGATAAAATGGTGTGAAAAGCAGCAGCTCTGCGATACGGCTACGCTACCCCCACTCCCTTCTCTTGTGCTGTACCAAAGTTCCCCCAAGCTTTGGTTGGTGCTTTTTGTTGGTGACAGTAGGACTCCAGGGCGAGTAGTCGGGACTCTCCTGCAGTAACTGGGTCAATTAAGGGTTGGTTTAAGTGCCTCCTGGTTTTTAAAATTGCTCCCCTGAGCTGCTGGCTCTGCTGCCTGCTACAGCAAATGTTCGGGTGCCATCAGCGTCGCACTTGGGCGTGGGCACTGACCCTGCGGAGGAGAGCTGAGACTCGCGTGTATTGTGTACCCTGCCGCCAGTGATCGTTTTCCCCTAGCAGATCTATTTTGAATCATTTCCCTAAATTTTAGAGGAACTTTAGGCTCTTTGTGCTATGATTTGTGAAGCTGTAGGGGCCCTCAGGCATTTGCTGCTGGCAGAGGAAAACCGCTTGTCGAATTTGTTGTAAATACTTTCTGTTTGGACAACAACGCCTGTGTGTGTGTGTGTGTGTGTGTGTGTGTGTGCACGCGTGCGTGCTTTGACGACCCCCTGCGACGCCCCAGCTCCGCGAGGGAAGCTTTGAAGCGGCTCTGGGAAAACCTCTGCGGAAGAAACCGCTGCTAGTGACTTGCGGAAAAGGGACTCCACAATCAGTGAGATTGTAAAGTAGGTATGTTTATTCAGCGCTGGGCAGCACGGGAGGTCGTGGGCATGAAGATTGATGACTCTTCCTCGTCACCGCTAGTTGACCTCTTGTCTTTGCACAGACTCAGTTGCTCCTTGGCTCTTGTCCATCTGCAGGACCAGTTTCTCCCAGTTTCTTAAGACAGGCTCACTCTCTTATTAGGAGACTGACCTTGGTAAGGGGCCCAAGGCTTCTTGCTTTAGTTAATTGGCACAATGCACCATAGTTAGCAAAGACACTAAGTAGCATCCTAGTTTAACGCTGTCAGCGCTCTATCTCTACTTGATAAGATTCTCCTAACTCCCTCTCTCACTGGAGCCCACGCAGCCCTCCGTCCTGCCGAAGGACTTCACAGGGACTTCTGCCGGCTCCGGGTGCCCGCACACAGACAGAAATGGCTTTGAGAGAAAACAATCAGGAGGAGGAGAGCTCAGAGACTGCGGCCGGCTTCGGCCACCTTCCCCTCGCTTTCCCTCTCCGTGTTCAAACCGAGCACTGTTCTGCCGTCAACCTTCGCTGCCTCTGCCCGCGGCGCCGGGCTTTCGCGGGTGCCATTGCTCCTCTACATATTTTATCCTTCCTTTTGTAAGGAATGGTCCAGCAATTCGTGTCACTAAGGGATTTGAAGGGTTACCATCGAGGCCCGGGTCTAGGTGATAAGAGAACAAAGGGGTTTTTAGGGAAAAGTGCTGACTACTGCAGGGGATGTTGCTAGAGTTTCTGAAATCCGGCGCAGAGGCTCCCAAACGAGGAGGAAGGGGGAGCTGAAGGACAACTGAAGGACAAAAGCCTGAGAGGAAGACAACCAGCATTCAGCCCGAGCAAGCCCCGAGAGACCACCAGAGACTGGTACGCAGGCGCCCCTGGGAGGGGTTTCGGATTCCGGAAACCAATTCTAATAACCCTGCCTCTTCTCGAAGTAGTAATGAATATGTATTAGCCTGGGAGCATCAAAACCAGCCGCCTTACGTAACAGGCGTGCGTCCTGGGGGAGCAGAGACTCCCGGCGCACCCAGCGCTGCTTGCTTGCCTCTATTCGTTTAATAAATTGTAAACTTTGATTGTAATCCTATTTGGATTTATAACAGCCATTTATAACACTTTTTATATTTGTATTTTATTTAAGGCTGTCTTGCCCCCCTCCCCCCCCAGCCTCGCTGCTCGCCAATAAAGCTGGCGCAGGGGCTAAGGGATTTGAAGGGCCTGCTTGTACACCTAAGGGATTTGAGGGCCTGCTTGTACACCTTTGGGGACTGCCTCTTTTGAGGGGGGGGGGGGGGGGGTGTTAGGAGCTGCTTGTATACTTTTTTAGGCATTCCTCTGAGAGGGGGTTGGGAGCTTCGTGTATACTGGGGGGGGAGGGCCTCCCTCGAGGTGGAAGCGGGGGGGGTTGGAGCGTTTCTACACTGTAGGGGCCTGCCTGTACACTTTTGGGGCCTGCCTTGGAGGGGTTGGGAACTGCTTGTACACCTTTGGGGCCTGCGTCTGCGCGGGGCGGGGGGGGTTAGGGGGTTGGAGCTGGTTTTAACCTTTCGGGCTTGCATCTGGAGGGGGTTGGGGCCTGCCTTTGGGGGGGTGGTTGTGAGCTGCTTGTATACTGTAGGGGCCTGCTTGTACACCTTTGGGGCCTGCGTCTGGGGGGGGGTGGGAGCTGCTTGTACACTGTTAGGGCCTGCCTTGGGGGAGGGGTTGGGGCATGTGCCTTGGGGGCATGGGGTTGGGAGCTGCTTCTACGCTGTAGGGGTCTGGGTTTTGGGGGGTTGGGGCTGTTTGTACACCTTTGGGGCGTGCCTCTGGGGAGGATGGGGAGTTGCTTGTACACCTTTGGGGCCTGTGTCTGGGGGGGGGTTGGGGCCTGTGCCGGGGGGGTTGGGAGCTGCTTGTACGCTCTAGGGTCCTCTGGCAGGCTTTGGGGCCTCCCTTTGAGGGGGGCAGTTGGGAGCTGGTTGTACACCTTTGGGGCCTGAGTCTGGGGTGTGGGGGCTGGGGCTGAGGCCTGGGGCCTGGGGCATGCATCTGGGTGGTGGTGGGGGGGGGTCCAGTTCATGGGGGGGGGTGGGTTGGGAGCTGCTTGTGGACAGTTGGGGTCTGCATCCGGGTGTGGCTGGGGCCTGCTTGTAGACTTCTGCAGCCTGTGTCTGGTGTTTGGGGGCTTTTCTGTAGTGTTTGGGGATTGCATTTTGGCTTTGGGATGTGTCTAGAGCTTCTGGGGCCTAGCTGTAGTGCTTGGGGCCTGCGTCTGGGGCTTTTCTGTAGCATTTTGGTAGCGTGTTTGTGATTTGGGGTCTGTATCCAGGGTTTTGCCTTTTTTGTAGTTTTCAGCTTTGTGTCTGTTTCTTTGTTGGTTGCCTGGGGTTTGGGGTTTGGATCATTAGTCAGTGTCATTAGCGTCGGGGGGTTGATATGAAGGGTTAGGGTTGTGGTTAGAGTTGTTAGGGTTAAAGAGAATAAGGATTTTAGGGTAAGGGGATCAAGGTTGTGGGAATAAAAATGTTTTTGCACAGAGTTACATCGTTTAGAGGGAAGGAGGGTGGTATTGATATATGCTTGCAGTGATAAGAAAGCTTAACAGACAACCTTGTAAAATGCAGACAACCAGAATCCTTAGAGCAATTGGGTGGAAATCACGGTGTAAGAAACATTACCACCTCAAAGAGGAAAACAGTCAAGAAAAAAATAAAATTGACTAGTGACAGGCCAGCAGCTGTGTATTTTCTGTGAAGCACTGGATAGATTGTGAACATGGATTACCCAGTCAATGGGGAAACTGGGGAGGGTCCTGGTCACCGAGAGGAAAAAAAAATTATATAAACTGTGTTATGGAACTAGTAGGTGGCTTGTGGGACGCCTGCCATTGCAATCGTGAATAAAAATGCTACCTCACTGAGATACTTGCCTGAGCCTATGGTATTGGTTACAGAGTGTTTCTAATAAGGTGTTAGGGTTTTAAGGTTTCAGGGCTAAGGCACTAGGGTTGGGTTTCAGGGTTAGGGTTTCCAGGGTTTAGGGTTAGGATTTTAAGGTTGTTAGGGTTGGAGTTATAAGGGTTAGGGTTTGGGGGTTAGTGTGTTAAGGTTTTAAAGTATTTTGTGGTTTTAGTGTTGATAGGGTTTTTAGGGTTAGGGTCTTAGGGTTTTAGTTATGGTCAGGTATTTAGGGTTAGGGTTTTAAGGTCTTATTTTTTTTTTTTTTAAGGTTAGGGTCTCCAGCGTTAGGGCTTTGAGAATCTTTACGTTTTGGGTTAGGGTTTAGAGGGTCTTAATTTTTAGGGTTAGGGCTTTTAGGCGTAGGTCTAGTGTGGTAAATTTTATCGGGTTAGGACTGTAAGGGTTTTTAGGGTTAGGGTTTCTACGGTTTTTTGGGGTAGGGGTTAGGGTTAGATCCGTGGGAGCCGTAGTGTTAGGGGTCAGGGTTCTTAGGGGTAAGGCCCAATATTAGGGTGGAAGGCCAAACTAAGGGGGGAGCCCCCCCCAAAATTGAAGGGTCGAAGCCCCAATTTAGGGGAAGAAACGTCAAAATTGTGGGGTCCCCCAAAATTGGGCGGAAGAGCTCTTAATATTGGGGGAAACCCAAAAAAGGAGGGTGGGGGACTCTAAAATTGGTTGTGTCCCCCCCAAAATTGGTTGTGTCCCCCCCAATTAGGGGAGGAACCCCCAAAATTGGGTGGGCGAACCCCCATATTGGGGGGGCAGAACACTTAAATGGAAGTGTGAAATTCCAGAATTGAATGTGGACCCCCCAGAACAGTCTTCAGGGGTTTAGTGTGGTAAATTTTATCGGGTTAGGGCTGTAAGGGTTTTTAGGGTTAGGGTTTCTAGGGTTTGTTGGGGTAGGGGTTAGGGTTAGATCTGTGGTTGCCATAGCGTTAGGGGTCAAGGTTCTTAGGGGTTAGGCCTAATATTAGGGCGGAAGGCCAAAATAAGAGGGTGGGAGCCCCCCCCAAAATTGAAGGGTTGAAGCCCCAAGTTAGGGGAAGGAACGTCAAAATTGTGGGGTCCCCCAAAATTGGGCAGAAGAACTTTTAATATTAGGGGGGAACCCAAAAAAGGAGGGTGGGGGACTCTAAAATCGGTTGTCCCCCCCCCAAATTAGGGGAGGAACCCCCAAAATTGGGTGGGCGAACCCCCAAATTGGGGGGAAGAAGACTTAAATGGAAGTGTGAAATTCCAGAATTGGATGTGGACCCCCCAGAACAGTCTTCAGGGGTTTAGTGTGGTAAATTTTATCGGGCTAGGGCTGTAAGGGTTTTTAGGGTTAGGGTTTCTAGGGTTTGTTGGGGTAGGGGTTAGGGTTAGATCCGTGGTTGCCATAGGGTTAGGGGTCAAGGTTCTTAGGGGTTAGGCCTAATATTAGGGCGGAAGGCCAAAATAAGAGGGGAGGAGCCCACCCAAAATTGAAGGGTTGAAGCCCAAAGTTAGGGGAAGGAACGTCAAAATTGTGGGGTCCCCCAAAATTGAGCGGAAGAGCTCTTAATATTGGGGGAAACCCAAAAAAGGAGGGTGGGGGACTCTAAAATTGGTTGTGTCCCCCCCAAAATTGGTTGTGTCCCCCCCAAAATTGGTTGTGTCCCCCCCAATTAGGGGAGGAACCCCCAAAATTGGGTGGGCGAACCCCCATATTGGGGGGGAAGAACACTTAAATGGAAGTGTGAAATTCCAGAATTGAATGTGGACCCCCCAGAACAGTCTTCAGGGGTTTAGTGTGGTAAATTTTATCGGGTTAGGGCTGCAAGGGTTTTTAGGGTTAGGGTTTCTAGGGTTTGTTGGGGTAGGGGTTAGGGTTAGATCCGTGGTTGCCATAGGCTTAGGGGTCAAGGTTCTTAGGGGTTAGGCCTAATATTAGGGCGGAAGGCCAAAATAAGAGGGGGGGAGCCCCCCCCAAAATCGAAGGGTTGAAGCCCAAAGTTAGGGGAAGGAACGGCCAAATTGTGGGGTCCCCCAAAATTGGGCGGAAGAACTCTTTAATATTAGGGGGGAACCCAAAAAAGGAGGGTGGGGGACTCTACAATTGGGGGGGACCCCCAAAATTGGTCGGGTCCCCCCAAATTAGGGGAGGAACCCCCAAAATTGGGTGGGTGAACCCCCAAATTGGGGGGAAGAAGACTTAAATGGAAGTGTGAAATTCCAGAATTGAATGTGGACCCCCCCCAGACCTGGGGAGGAATCCCCAAACTTGGGGGGGACCCCCAAAATTGGGGTTAAAGCCCCAGATCCCGGGGAGCTAAGCCCCAAATTAAGGGAAGGAACCTCAAACATGTGGTGAGAACCCCAACATTGGGGGAAAGAACCTTAATATTAGGGTGGCAGGCCAAGAAAGGATGGTGGGGGCCTCCAAAATTGTGGGGGGCTTGGAATTGGGGGGAATCCCCAAAATGGAGGGGGAACCCCAAAAGTGGGGGGGGGGGCGAAGCACCAAATTAGGGGAAGGAACCCCAAAATTGCGGGGAAGAACTCTGAAATGGAGAGCTGAAAACCCGAAATTGAGGGGAAACCCCCCAAAACGGCGGGAAAACCCTCCATAAACACGAAACCGGTAATGTAACAGAGCAAAAAATGGCGTCCTACGGCAAGGTGCGAGGCTCAATTTTCTGGGGAGTGCTGGGAAATGTAGTTCTTGGCCACCGGGTTTCCGGGAGTCCATATTGTTTTCCCAGAGCATGCCGGGAGATGTAGTTCTCGGACACTGGGCTTCCGGGAGGCCATGTTGGTTTCCCATCTTTGCTAGACTCCGGGTGCTCTGGCTTCACAGAGAAACCCCCAAACTGAAAAATGTACCTGCTAATATATTGGGCTCTAAATGTAGCCCTGGGTTAATTGAATAACAATCCCTGGGTAAGATTGAAGTGCAGGAGGGGTTGGCTACGGTTTTAAGAGCCGGTTTGCAGAAAAGGGATTTCCCGTTAAGAAATGGCATATACTGATTGTTCTCTTCCTTGCTCTGCCAAGACCTGAAGCACATCTTGGAAGCCAGGCAGAATCCGTGGAGCCAATGGAGTTCTCAAGCTCGACTTCAGCTTCTTCCCAGCTAGAAGAAGCAAGGACACGCCGGCTGAGTTCCACAGGCAACGCGCCCGTATCTGTAGACGAGGATTTAGAGATGCTACTTTGGGAACTCTCAGACGGCATACTGGAAGCCGAGCTCGACTTGGACCCAGGGAAGGATGAGGATGACCTCCTCCTTGAGCTTTCCAAGATGATTGATGATTGAACTGCATAGTCCTATGGTATATTAAAAAAAAAAAAAAAAAAGAAAAAAAAGAAAACAACTCTTCTTCTTGTTGGATACCCCGAGGTGATCCTTTTTCTAACTGAGGCTTTGCAATGAGACTTAAAGCACAGTTGGAACTGGTAGAAATTGGCAGGATCTGCACTCAGTTGTCCTAAGTTTTCCTGCTGGTCAGAGTTAAGGTCTTGTGCATGGTTCCGTAACTATAGGTGGCTACCTTTGATATCAAGAGGACAAAGCACTTGTTTCTTTTGGCACAGAAAGATGTCCATCGGCACGCTGTGGTGGCTGTGAATTGACGTAGTGATGGAGCGATGCTCTGAAGGCTTAAACGGAAAGCTTCTTCCTTCCGCCCCCCTTGGCACAGCTCGATGTTGGGCACATTGTGAAGCCTGGGTGTTCTGATTTCTCGGACAGTTGATACCCAAATCCCGGAGTTACTATGTCAACTCTTGACTTTTATTTGTGTATGCCATTGTTTTGACTGTAATCTTTTCAGATGATGAAGCTGTAGGGGCGGGAGGGAGCAAAATAATTATTCTAGCGTTGTGGACCAAACATGCTGCCAGGAGTGGTGGTGGTGGGGTCAGCCCACCCGGCCTTACTTTCAATTATCAGGGATGATAAAATGGTGTGAAAAGCAGCAGCTCTGCGATACGGCTACGCTACCCCCACTCCCTTCTCTTGTGCTGTACCAAAGTTCCCCCAAGCTTTGGTTGGTGCTTTTTGTTGGTGACAGTAGGACTCCAGGGCGAGTAGTCGGGACTCTCCTGCAGTAACTGGGTCAATTAAGGGTTGGTTTAAGTGCCTCCTGGTTTTTAAAATTGCTCCCCTGAGCTGCTGGCTCTGCTGCCTGCTACAGCAAATGTTCGGGTGCCATCAGCGTCGCACTTGGGCGTGGGCACTGACCCTGCGGAGGAGAGCTGAGACTCGCGTGTATTGTGTACCCTGCCGCCAGTGATCGTTTTCCCCTAGCAGATCTATTTTGAATCATTTCCCTAAATTTTAGAGGAACTTTAGGCTCTTTGTGCTATGATTTGTGAAGCTGTAGGGGCCCTCAGGCATTTGCTGCTGGCAGAGGAAAACCGCTTGTCGAATTTGTTGTAAATACTTTCTGTTTGGACAACAACGCCTGTGTGTGTGTGTGTGTGTGTGTGTGTGCACGCGTGCGTGCTTTGACGACCCCCTGCGACGCCCCAGCTCCGCGAGGGAAGCTTTGAAGCGGCTCTGGGAAAACCTCTGCGGAAGAAACCGCTGCTAGTGACTTGCGGAAAAGGGACTCCACAATCAGTGAGATTGTAAAGTAGGTATGTTTATTCAGCGCTGGGCAGCACGGGAGGTCGTGGGCATGAAGATTGATGACTCTTCCTCGTCACCGCTAGTTGACCTCTTGTCTTTGCACAGACTCAGTTGCTCCTTGGCTCTTGTCCATCTGCAGGACCAGTTTCTCCCAGTTTCTTAAGACAGGCTCACTCTCTTATTAGGAGACTGACCTTGGTAAGGGGCCCAAGGCTTCTTGCTTTAGTTAATTGGCACAATGCACCATAGTTAGCAAAGACACTAAGTAGCATCCTAGTTTAACGCTGTCAGCGCTCTATCTCTACTTGATAAGATTCTCCTAACTCCCTCTCTCACTGGAGCCCACGCAGCCCTCCGTCCTGCCGAAGGACTTCACGGGGACTTCTGCCGGCTCCGGGTGCCCGCACACAGACAGAAATGGCTTTGAGAGAAAACAATCAGGAGGAGGAGAGCTCAGAGACTGCGGCCAGCTTCGGCCACCTTCCCCTCGCTTTCCCTCTCCGTGTTCAAACCGAGCACTGTTCTGCCGTCAACCTTCGCTGCCTCTGCCCGCGGCGCCGGGCTTTCGCGGGTGCCATTGCTCCTCTACATATTTTATCCTTCCTTTTGTAAGGAATGGTCCAGCAATTCGTGTCACTAAGGGATTTGAAGGGTTACCATCGAGGCCCGGGTCTAGGTGATAAGAGAACAAAGGGGTTTTTAGGGAAAAGTGCTGACTACTGCAGGGGATGTTGCTAGAGTTTCTGAAATCCGGCGCAGAGGCTCCCAAACGAGGAGGAAGGGGGAGCTGAAGGACAATTGAAGGACAAAAGCCTGAGAGGAAGACAACCAGCATTCAGCCCGAGCAAGCCCCGAGAGACCACCAGAGACTGGTACGCAGGCGCCCCTGGGAGGGGTTTCGGATTCCGGAAACCAATTCTAATAACCCTGCCTCTTCTCGAAGTAGTAATGAATATGTATTAGCCTGGGAGCATCAAAACCAGCCGCCTTACGTAACAGGCGTGCGTCCTGGGGGAGCAGAGACTCCCGGCGCACCCAGCGCTGCTTGCTTGCCTCTATTCGTTTAATAAATTGTAAACTTTGATTGTAATCCTATTTGGATTTATAACAGCCATTTATAACACTTTTTATATTTGTATTTTATTTAAGGCTGTCTTGCCCCCCTCCCCCCCCAGCCTCGCTGCTCGCCAATAAAGCTGGCGCAGGGGCTAAGGGATTTGAAGGGCCTGCTTGTACACCTAAGGGATTTGAGGGCCTGCTTGTACACCTTTGGGGACTGCCTCTTTTGGGGGGGGGGGGGGGTGTTAGGAGCTGCTTGTATACTTTTTTAGGCATTCCTCTGAGAGGGGGTTGGGAGCTTCGTGTATACTGGGGGGGGAGGGCCTCCCTCGAGGTGGAAGCGGGGGGGGTTGGAGCATTTCTACACTGTAGGGGCCTGCCTGTACACTTTTGGGGCCTGCCTTGGAGGGGTTGGGAACTGCTTGTACACCTTTGGGGCCTGCGTCTGCGCGGGGCGGGGGGGGTTAGGGGGTTGGAGCTGGTTTTAACCTTTCGGGCTTGCATCTGGAGGGGGTTGGGGCCTGCCTTTGGGGGGGTGGTTGTGAGCTGCTTGTATACTGTAGGGGCCTGCTTGTACACCTTTGGGGCCTGCGTCTGGGGGGGGGTGGGAGCTGCTTGTACACTGTTAGGGCCTGCCTTGGGGGAGGGGTTGGGGCATGTGCCTTGGGGGCATGGGGTTGGGAGCTGCTTCTACGCTCTAGGGGTCTGGGTTTTGGGGGGTTGGGGCTGTTTGTACACCTTTGGGGCGTGCCTCTGGGGAGGATGGGGAGTTGCTTGTACACCTTTGGGGCCTGTGTCTGGGGGGGGGTTGGGGCCTGTGCCGGGGGGGTTGGGAGCTGCTTGTACGCTCTAGGGTCCTCTGGCAGGCTTTGGGGCCTCCCTTTGAGGGGGGCAGTTGGGAGCTGGTTGTACACCTTTGGGGCCTGAGTCTGGGGTGTGGGGGCTGGGGCTGAGGCCTGGGGCCTGGGGCATGCATCTGGGTGGTGGTGGTGGGGGGTCCAGTTCATGGGGGGGGGTGGGTTGGGAGCTGCTTGTGGACAGTTGGGGTCTGCATCCGGGTGTGGCTGGGGCCTGCTTGTAGACTTCTGCAGCCTGTGTCTGGTGTTTGGGGGCTTTTCTGTAGTGTTTGGGGATTGCATTTTGGCTTTGGGATGTGTCTAGAGCTTCTGGGGCCTAGCTGTAGTGCTTGGGGCCTGCGTCTGGGGCTTTTCTGTAGCATTTTGGTAGCGTGTTTGTGATTTGGGGTCTGTATCCAGGGTTTTGCCTTTTTTGTAGTTTTCAGCTTTGTGTCTGTTTCTTTGTTGGTTGCCTGGGGTTTGGGGTTTGGATCATTAGTCAGTGTCATTAGCGTCGGGGGGTTGATATGAAGGGTTAGGGTTGTGGTTAGAGTTGTTACGGTTAAAGAGAATAAGGATTTTAGGGTAAGGGGATCAAGGTTGTGGGAATAAAAATGTTTTTGCACAGAGTTACATCGTTTAGAGGGAAGGAGGGTGGTATTGATATATGCTTGCAGTGATAAGAAAGCTTAACAGACAACCTTGTAAAATGCAGACAACCAGAATCCTTAGAGCAATTGGGTGGAAATCACGGTGTAAGAAACATTACCACCTCAAAGAGGAAAACAGTCAAGAAAAAAATAAAATTGACTAGTGACAGGCCAGCAGCTGTGTATTTTCTGTGAAGCACTGGATAGATTGTGAACATGGATTACCCAGTCAATGGGGAAACTGGGGATGGTCCTGGTCACCGAGAGGAAAAAAAAATTATATAAACTGTGTTATGGAACTAGTAGGTGGCTTGTGGGACGCCTGCCATTGCAATCGTGAATAAAAATGCTACCTCACTGAGATACTTGCCTGAGCCTATGGTATTGGTTACAGAGTGTTTCTAATAAGGTGTTAGGGTTTTAAGGTTTCAGGGCTAAGGCACTAGGGTTGGGTTTCAGGGTTAGGGTTTCCAGGGTTTAGGGTTAGGATTTTAAGGTTGTTAGGGTTGGAGTTATAAGGGTTAGGGTTTGGGGGTTAGTGTGTTAAGGTTTTAAAGTATTTTGTGGTTTTAGTGTTGATAGGGTTTTTAGGGTTAGGGTCTTAGGGTTTTAGTTATGGTCAGGTATTTAGGGTTAGGGTTTTAAGGTCTTATTTTTTTTTTTTTAAGGTTAGGGTCTCCAGCGTTAGGGCTTTGAGAATCTTTACGTTTTGGGTTAGGGTTTAGAGGGTCTTAATTTTTAGGGTTAGGGCTTTTAGGCGTAGGTCTAGTGTGGTAAATTTTATCGGGTTAGGACTGTAAGGGTTTTTAGGGTTAGGGTTTCTACGGTTTTTTGGGGTAGGGGTTAGGGTTAGATCCGTGGGAGCCGTAGTGTTAGGGGTCAGGGTTCTTAGGGGTAAGGCCCAATATTAGGGTGGAAGGCCAAACTAAGGGGGGAGCCCCCCCCAAAATTGAAGGGTCGAAGCCCCAATTTAGGGGAAGAAACGTCAAAATTGTGGGGTCCCCCAAAATTGGGCGGAAGAGCTCTTAATATTGGGGGAAACCCAAAAAAGGAGGGTGGGGGACTCTAAAATTGGTTGTGTCCCCCCCAAAATTGGTTGTGTCCCCCCCAAAATTGGTTGTGTCCCCCCCAATTAGGGGAGGAACCCCCAAAATTGGGTGGGCGAACCCCCATATTGGGGGGGCAGAACACTTAAATGGAAGTGTGAAATTCCAGAATTGAATGTGGACCCCCCAGAACAGTCTTCAGGGGTTTAGTGTGGTAAATTTTATCGGGTTAGGGCTGTAAGGGTTTTTAGGGTTAGGGTTTCTAGGGTTTGTTGGGGTAGGGGTTAGGGTTAGATCTGTGGTTGCCATAGCGTTAGGGGTCAAGGTTCTTAGGGGTTAGGCCTAATATTAGGGCGGAAGGCCAAAATAAGAGGGTGGGAGCCCCCCCCAAAATTGAAGGGTTGAAGCCCCAAGTTAGGGGAAGGAACGTCAAAATTGTGGGGTCCCCCAAAATTGGGCAGAAGAACTTTTAATATTAGGGGGGAACCCAAAAAAGGAGGGTGGGGGACTCTAAAATCGGTTGTGTCCCCCCCAAATTAGGGGAGGAACCCCCAAAATTGGGTGGGCGAACCCCCAAATTGGGGGGAAGAAGACTTAAATGGAAGTGTGAAATTCCAGAATTGGATGTGGACCCCCCCAGAACAGTCTTCAGGGGTTTAGTGTGGTAAATTTTATCGGGTTAGGGCTGTAAGGGTTTTTAGGGTTAGGGTTTCTAGGGTTTGTTGGGGTAGGGGTTAGGGTTAGATCCGTGGTTGCCATAGGGTTAGGGGTCAAGGTTCTTAGGGGTTAGGCCTAATATTAGGGCGGAAGGCCAAAATAAGAGGGGAGGAGCCCACCCAAAATTGAAGGGTTGAAGCCCCAAGTTAGGGGAAGGAACGTCAAAATTGTGGGGTCCCCCAAAATTGAGCGGAAGAGCTCTTAATATTGGGGGAAACCCAAAAAAGGAGGGTGGGGGACTCTAAAATTGGTTGTGTCCCCCCCAAAATTGGTTGTGTCCCCCCCAAAATTGGTTGTGTCCCCCCCAATTAGGGGAGGAACCCCCAAAATTGGGTGGGCGAACCCCCATATTGGGGGGGCAGAACACTTAAATGGAAGTGTGAAATTCCAGAATTGAATGTGGACCCCCCAGAACAGTCTTCAGGGGTTTAGTGTGGTAAATTTTATCGGGTTAGGGCTGTAAGGGTTTTTAGGGTTAGGGTTTCTAGGGTTTGTTGGGGTAGGGGTTAGGGTTAGATCCGTGGTTGCCATAGGCTTAGGGGTCAAGGTTCTTAGGGGTTAGGCCTAATATTAGGGTGGAAGGCCAAAATAAGAGGGGGGGAGCCCCCCCCAAAATCGAAGGGTTGAAGCCCAAAGTTAGGGGAAGGAACGGCCAAATTGTGGGGTCCCCCAAAATTGGGCGGAAGAACTCTTTAAAATTAGGGGGGAACCCAAAAAAGGAGGGTGGGGGACTCTACAATTGGGGGGGACCCCCAAAATTGGTCGGGTCCCCCCAAATTAGGGGAGGAACCCCCAAAATTGGGTGGGTGAACCCCCAAATTGGGGGGAAGAAGACTTAAATGGAAGTGTGAAATTCCAGAATTGAATGTGGACCCCCCCCAGACCTGGGGAGGAATCCCCAAACTTGGGGGGGACCCCCAAAATTGGGGTTAAAGCCCCAGATCCCGGGGAGCTAAGCCCCAAATTAAGGGAAGGAACCTCAAACATGTGGTGAGAACCCCAACATTGGGGGAAAGAACCTTAATATTAGGGTGGCAGGCCAAGAAAGGATGGTGGGGGCCTCCAAAATTGTGGGGGGCTTGGAATTGGGGGGAATCCCCAAAATGGAGGGGGAACCCCAAAAGTGGGGGGGGGGGCGAAGCACCAAATTAGGGGAAGGAACCCCAAAATTGCGGGGAAGAACTCTGAAATGGAGAGCTGAAAACCCGAAATTGAGGGGAAACCCCCCAAAACGGCGGGAAAACCCTCCATAAACACGAAACCGGTAATGTAACAGAGCAAAAAATGGCGTCCTACGGCAAGGTGCGAGGCTCAATTTTCTGGGGAGTGCTGGGAAATGTAGTTCTTGGCCACCGGGTTTCCGGGAGTCCATATTGTTTTCCCAGAGCATGCCGGGAGATGTAGTTCTCGGACACTGGGCTTCCGGGAGGCCATGTTGGTTTCCCATCTTTGCTAGACTCCGGGTGCTCTGGCTTCACAGAGAAACCCCCAAACTGAAAAATGTACCTGCTAATATATTGGGCTCTAAATGTAGCCCTGGGTTAATTGAATAACAATCCCTGGGTAAGATTGAAGTGCAGGAGGGGTTGGCTACGGTTTTAAGAGCCGGTTTGCAGAAAAGGGATTTCCCGTTAAGAAATGGCATATACTGATTGTTCTCTTCCTTGCTCTGCCAAGACCTGAAGCACATCTTGGAAGCCAGGCAGAATCCGTGGAGCCAATGGAGTTCTCAAGCTCGACTTCAGCTTCTTCCCAGCTAGAAGAAGCAAGGACACGCCGGCTGAGTTCCACAGGCAACGCGCCCGTATCTGTAGACGAGGATTTAGAGATGCTACTTTGGGAACTCTCAGACGGCATACTGGAAGCCGAGCTCGACTTGGACCCAGGGAAGGATGAGGATGACCTCCTCCTTGAGCTTTCCAAGATGATTGATGATTGAACTGCATAGTCCTATGGTATATTAAAAAAAAAAAAAAAAGAAAAGAAAACAACTCTTCTTCTTGTTGGATACCCCGAGGTGATCCTTTTTCTAACTGAGGCTTTGCAATGAGACTTAAAGCACAGTTGGAACTGGTAGAAATTGGCAGGATCTGCACTCAGTTGTCCTAAGTTTTCCTGCTGGTCAGAGTTAAGGTCTTGTGCATAGTTCCGTAACTATAGGTGGCTACCTTTGATATCAAGAGGACAAAACACTTGTTTCTTTTGGCACAGAAAGATGTCCATCGGCACGCTGTGGTGGCTGTGAATTGACGTAGTGATGGAGCGATGCTCTGAAGGCTTAAACGGAAAGCTTCTTCCTTCCGCCCCCCCTTGGCACAGCTCGATGTTGGGCACATTGTGAAGCCTGGGTGTTCTGATTTCTCGGACAGTTGATACCCAAATCCCGGAGTTACTATGTCAACTCTTGACTTTTATTTGTGTATGCCATTGTTTTGACTGTAATCTTTTCAGATGATGAAGCTGTAAGGGCGGGAGGGAGCAAAATAATTATTCTAGCGTTGTGGACCAAACATGCTGCCAGGAGTGGTGGTGGTGGGGTCAGCCCACCCGGCCTTACTTTCAATTATCAGGGATGATAAAATGGTGTGAAAAGCAGCAGCTCTGCGATACGGCTACGCTACCCCCACTCCCTTCTCTTGTGCTGTACCAAAGTTCCCCCAAGCTTTGGTTGGTGCTTTTTGTGGGTGACAGTAGGACTCCAGGGCGAGTAGTCGGGACTCTCCTGCAGTAACTGGGTCAATTAAGGGTTGGTTTAAGTGCCTCCTGGTTTTTAAAATTGCTCCCCTGAGCTGCTGGCTCTGCTGCCTGCTACAGCAAATGTTCGGGTGCCATCAGCGTCGCACTTGGGCGTGGGCACTGACCCTGCGGAGGAGAGCTGAGACTCGCGTGTATTGTGTACCCTGCCGCCAGTGATCGTTTTCCCCTAGCAGATCTATTTTGAATCATTTCCCTAAATTTTAGAGGAACTTTAGGCTCTTTGTGCTATGGTTTGTGAAGCTGTAGGGGCCCTCAGGCATTTGCTGCTGGCAGAGGAAAACCGCTTGTCGAATTTGTTGTAAATACTTTCTGTTTGGACAACAACGCCTGTGTGTGTGTGTGTGTGTGTGTGTGTGTGTGTGTGTGCGTGCGTGCTTTGACGACCCCCTGCGACGCCCCAGCTCCGCGAGGGAAGCTTTGAAGCGGCTCTGGGAAAACCTCTGCGGAAGAAACCGCTGCTAGTGACTTGCGGAAAAGGGACTCCACAATCAGTGAGATTGTAAAGTAGGTATGTTTATTCAGCGCTGGGCAACACGGGAGGTCGTGGGCATGAAGATTGATGACTCTTCCTCGTCACCGCTAGTTGACCTCTTGTCTTTGCACAGACTCAGTTGCTCCTTGGCTCTTGTCCACCTGCAGGACCAGTTTCTTCCAGTTTCTTAAGACAGGCTCACTCTCTTATTAGGAGACTGACCTTGGTAAGGGGCCCAAGGCTTCTTGCTTTAGTTAATTGGCACAATGCACCATAGTTAGCAAAGACACTAAGTAGCATCCTAGTTTAACGCTGTCAGCGCTCTATCTCTACTTGATAAGATTCTCCTAACTCCCTCTCTCACTGGAGCCCACGCAGCCCTCCGTCCTGCCGAAGGACTTCACGGGGACTTCTGCCGGCTCCGGGTGCCCGCACACAGACAGAAATGGCTTTGAGAGAAAACAATCAGGAGGAGGAGAGCTCAGAGACTGCGGCCGGCTTCGGCCACCTTCCCCTCGCTTTCCCTCTCCGTGTTCAAACCGAGCACTGTTCTGCCGTCAACCTTCGCTGCCTCTGCCCGCGGCGCTGGGCTTTCGCGTGTGCCATTGCTCCTCTACATATTTTATCCTTCCTTTTGTAAGGAATGGTCCAGCAATTCGTGTCACTAAGGGATTTGAAGGGTTACCATCGAGGCCCGGGTCTAGGTGATAAGAGAACAAAGGGGTTTTTAGGGAAAAGTGCTGACTACTGCAGGGGATGTTGCTAGAGTTTCTGAAATCCGGCGCAGAGGCTCCCAAACGAGGAGGAAGGGGGAGCTGAAGGACAATTGAAGGACAAAAGCCTGAGAGGAAGACAACCAGCATTCAGCCTGAGCAAGCCCCGAGAGACCACCAGAGACTGGTACGCAGGCGCCCCTGGGAGGGGTTTCGGATTCCGGAAACCAATTCTAATAACCCTGCCTCTTCTCGAAGTAGTAATGAATATGTATTAGCCTGGGAGCATCAAAACCAGCCGCCTTACGTAACAGGCGTGCGTCCTGGGGGAGCAGAGACTCCCGGCGCACCCAGCGCTGCTTGCTTGCCTCTATTCGTTTAATAAATTGTAAACTTTGATTGTAATCCTATTTGGGACTCAGCCATTTATAAAACTTTTTATATTCGTATTTTATTTAAGGCTGTCTTGCCCCCCTCCCCCCCCCAGCCTCGCTGCTCGCCAATAAAGCTAGCGCAGGGACCCCTGCCTGCAACCATAGAGACGCGGTCCTCCCGGCCTGCTAGAGCGGCCCCCCACGCTCCTCCAGCATCCCAGCGTCCCTTGCGCGCTCCCGCCCGGCCTCAGGGGCTTCCGGAGGCGGCCCAGCAGGGGCGGCGGGAGCAGCGAGGCGGCGGCAGCAATGGCGTACCGCGGGCAGGACCAGAAGGTGCAGAAGGTGATGGTGCAGCCCATCGTAGCCTTCCTGCGGCCGGGGAGCGACGGGGGAGCGGGTGGGGGGCGGCCCCGGCCTCAGGGGTCTCGGCCCGGGCCTTGAGGCCTTGTCCCGGGGCCCTGGGGCCTCGTTGCAGGGTTTGAGGCCTTGTCCTGAGGCCTTGTCCCGGGCCTGGAGCTCTTGTCCCCGTGCTGAGCCCTTCACGCAGCGCCCCGGAACCTCATCTTCTGCTACCTGCAGAGCGTGAGTAGCGCGGGGAGAGGACGGGGAGGGGATGGGGATGGGGATTTGGGGGGGGTGGGGGGAGCGGGGAGGGTCCGGGGATCTCCCTCGCTGAGTTTTCGGCTCCCACCCGTTGCTCGGGGCAGGTTTGTGGGGAATGGAGAGCTGTGCGGCGTGCTGGTGGGTACAAGGAGCTGCTGCGCAGCCCGGCGTTTCGCCCTCGTGTTAACGGGAGTGGGATCGTGCAGCCGGGCGTGCAGGAGTGTTCCCTTGTGACTGGAAACGTGTCCTTCAGCAAACGTGTAGTATTCACCCAGTCATATAAGACTCTAAAATGTCAGACTGTTAATTGAAACTGCCCCTGAGAGTTGCTCCTTGGAGTGTTTGGGAGCTCTAGCGGCTATGGTTAGCGGGTATTTCTGAACACACGAGAGAGAACAAAACTGCTCGCGGTGTTTGTGTTCCAATTTACTCTCCTCCTTCGTTCTGCAGAGCTCGAGGATCCAGGTGTGGCTGAGCAAGTGAACGTGCGGATAGAAGGCTGCATCATCGTGAGTGTCAGCACGACCCCACGTTACGTCGTTAGTTTGTTTTCCCTCATTCACAATCCTATTTTTTCTTGTCAAGAAAAACTAGCCCAAGGGAAAAAAGAAATCGTGCTTCTCTAACAATTAGTCTTCATTGTCCAGCCTGGCTCAGCAAAGCTGACGATGGTTCGTGTTGTTGCTGAACTAATTGCCACTGTTGCCGATTTCTAGGGCTTTGACGAGTACGTGAATTTGGCGCTGGACGACGCAGAGGAGATTCACTCCAAGACAAAATCAAGGAAACAGCTGGGTGTGTCGTGTGTCTGTGCAACCCGAGTGACGCGCGGTCTGAAACCTGCCCGGGTGAGCCTTCTAGGTAGCAGCACTGAGAGGTACCAACCGTGTGACGAGCCTTGCTGTTGAAGTTCAGTGAGCAATTCCTGGCTACATCTCTGTCCCTGATGATTTTTGAGCTGCTGATTTTGCTGAATGAAGGAGAATCTGTCCCTGCCTGAGACCAGTTCTGGTCTTTGGAACGTGTAATACCAGGCGGCCTGCACTCTGCATGATGGGCAAAACCCTGCTCAACCACACGAAACACTTTCTGAAAACACGAGATTATTCTCAGGTTCTGGGCTCTCTCTAATCCCCTCTTTCCCTTCTCTGTGCTGCAGGCCGGATCGTGTTAAAAGGGGACAGCATCACTCTTCTACAGAGCGTTTCTAAGTAGAATTTGCCATCCTTAGAACAAAGGTGGCTGCCGTGCTGCGGAGTGACTGAGTGCCAGGGGAACGCGGCCCGCTGGTAGATAGGAAGTTATTTGTAACTGGGGTTGCATGCTGAGGTCAAAAGTCCTTCCTTTGTGGGAGCGAGTTGTTTGTAGCTTGAAACAATACGTGATGTATTTCACAAATAGCCATTTTTCACATTAACTGTAAATGTAAACCACAAATCTGCTTGTTTTCAGTCTCTTCCTTCTGTGAATGGAGAAGGAGGAGAAATATAGAAGCGTGGGCTTTTCTTTTTGCTGTGGATCTGATAAGTTTCGATAACGCTATGTGCTTTCTTGACCATTACATCTGCATTACGTGGCCAGGGTGGACTCGTTCAGGGCACGGAAGCCCCACACAGTCCTTGAGCTAGCAGGGTGCTAAGGAGGGTGTTGGAGATTTTGCATGCAATTGCAGCCCTTTGTTGCTGCAGTGACAGGTTCCTCAGATTCTTTCTAAACAGGGTTTAACTTGTTGAGAATCTTTTTGGGAGTGCTTATTGTGGATCAGTCAGTAAAAGTATCTTAGTGGGCCCGTGAGGGATTTGGGGCTGTGGTGCAGTAACCCAGTGTTTACAAGTGTTACTGCTACGCATGCTTGTCCAATAACGTCTCCAGATCAGAGAGTGAGAGCGGGCAACTGGTTTGGATTAAATCTGTCACTTCTTGCTGCTTTGGACAGAGCCTGTAGATTAAACCCTTGTGCTGTTCAATAAGCTGGGGTATCAGATGTGTCGGTTGGGTTTTTACCATTTGATTTATTTTTTTTATCCGTTTGGAGATCTGTCTTTTCTATTTAAGTTTCCCCAAGAGAGCTGAGTTGCTTGATGCATCGACCAAAGAGAAGTTCCCCGGCTGACTTGGGACAGCCAGTCCCCTCGTTTTTCTGATCACAAAAAAAAAGAAAAAAGAAAAAAATCGAAGAAGAAAAATTTTGACTGTAACTGTAACTCAGAAACTAAGATTACCTAAATGGAGAGAAATGAATTTTGATGCACAGGCTGTGCTAGAAATCTGTTAATCAGCATTCAGTTTTTCAAAACTTCAATTTGTGTATCATCATCATGAAAATTAATAAATTCAAGGTGGGAGATCCTTTCCTGAAAGGGAAGGACAGAAATACGAGTCTTGCTGTGGGGCCTACCCAGCGCAGTTCTGCCATTCCGAGAAGTAATACGTCAGGAGTGTCACAGCAGACGTTCCCAGGAAGAAACCTTTGAGGGGCAGCACGACACACTTGATTGGCTAAAGCAGCTTCAGCTGGACAGCCTGCTGCCGGGATGGGTAATTCTAAGTTGTGTTCAAGTTGCTGAGTTCCTTTCAGCATGTAGTAAAGATGTAACGTGCCAATGTCGTTCGGGAACAGGAGGCATTACGTGTCACCAGCAGTGGGCACGTAGGGAACAAAACAGTATCTTACGAGGTCCTCCACATCTGCCTTTCATTTTGTCCTTGGTTTGCCAGCTGGAGCTTTCAGGAGGTGAGGAAGGAGGCTGTCCCAGTGAATAGTTCAGGTGTTGCAGGGTATTTGTGATGCAGTGCTTGTAAAATTTACCTGCCCGCATCTCCTGTTACAGGCAGCCCCCCGCGGGCCCTGTGAGACGGGGAGCTGCTGCCCGGGGTTAGGCCCAAGGTGCCCTGTCAGGCCCAGGGCCGCCCTTCCCCTCGCCCTGCCCTTCCCTCCCGCTCCTCAGCCCTTGCTCAGGCCTTTTGGGCCGTCTGGCCGTCCGTCTGGCCGTCTGTCCATCCATCCGGCCGTCTGGCCGTCCATCTGGCCCTGTGTCCCTCCATCCCACCTCCCTGCCCTGTCCCTGCCGTCTCCCTGGGGAAGCAAAGAGTCCCTGGGCTGTCTTCAGGGGGGAGGTTCTGCTCAGGAAATTAAAGCTTCCCCCTTAACCCGCCTTGCGAGTTATTTTGAGTTCCAACCTTCTGCCTTCCTTTCGTAGCAGTGCCTCTGAGGGGTGCGCTGTAAGGTAGCCGTCATCTGGCGCGCTGCTCCTGCGTTTCCCAAAGGAACTGCCTTCGGGATCTGACTAACTCTGGATGCACGCGGTTGTCACCTTAATTTCTCCGTTAGTTTGCTGAAAACAACCCGCTTGGGTTGTTCAAACCCGCTTGGGTTTGTTCAAACTTGGATCGAGGAGGTCTCTGTTTCCTTATGCTGATGTTCACGATGAAAGTGCAGAAGGGATGCTTACTGTTGCCCGGGTCAGTCCTGTTGCCAGGATGGGAATGTTTAGCCTACCGGCCCTCTGGTGCTGTTAGGCTGCACTCGGAGTGTGAGCTCTGGGCCTTATTTGGAAAAGACTGCGTTATTTGAGTGTACAAACCCGAGATATTCTGCGGATAGGTGATTCTCAAACCACGTCAGAACCACCGCTGTGGCGTGTGCTGGAGTCGGACGTGCGTTTGACTGATCAGGCGGAGCAGGTGAATTGAATTTGTTGCTGGATGGCGAGGTGTTCTGGGGGAAGAGCTAGTCTAAGGAAAACTTCCTCTTACTGCCCCTTCCCATCTCAAATGGCCACTGTCTGGGGAAATTGCTTCTTTATGACATTAACTACAACGTTACAGTGAGGATGAGGAATCATCATTACTCCCATAGTTATTTGCTGCCAGGCCGCAGCGTTGATTTCAGAGATTTAAAAAAAAAAAAAAGGAAAAAGAAAGGAAGTATGTATTCTTTCACATACTCTCTTTTCCCTGAGAGTAAATGTTGTAGCTTCAGCAGTACCCTTCCTCTGGAAACGATTCCCAGTGCCTGCTCAGACACTGGGGAGGAAAATGACAGAGAGAACAATGGAGGAGAGCCACCCGATACAAAGAAAGGAAAAAAGGGGTTATGGATGAAGGGAAAGCAACTACATAAAAAATTGGTGCTATCTAAAAATTGGTTAAGGGTTTGGGACCTGCAGGTGCTGCCTACACGTGCGTGTGTTGCAGTCGTGCCTGTTGCCACTGCGCAAAATGGAGAGAGCTTCTTTGTTGAATGCAGCATGTTAAAGCATGCGCCATTGCCTGGAAGAAAAGCACGGCCTTCCCTCGTGTGGGACTTCTTCCCCATTGATCTGTGGTTTACCTGAAGGTTTACCATAACCTGCATAAGTTTCAAAAGCAAGCAAACAACCAACCAAAAAACAACACCAACATTAAAGAGTGGCAAGGCAGATGCTCATCTGGGGACTCTGACTCATCGGTGACATCACCAAGCAAAGCACTGTGAGCGCTTCGGGTCGGGGCTGCTGCGGCGAGCCTCGCAGCCGGGAGGGAGAGCGGGTACGGTTCGCCTCTGGCGGGTCTGTGTCAGCCCTCTGCCCTGGTGGCTTCGTTAGCAGTGAGAGTTTGACTGCTGTGTTCCCAGCTTTCGCTTCTGCACCGACCGTGTGGCAGAGCCCGCAAGCTGCTTCCTCAGCTGGAAGAGGAAGAGGAGTGACCTCAACTGTGCCGAGGTAAAGCAGAACTGTTGAAAAGATTTGTCAAAGATGCGGGTTGTACCAGCGCAGCCGCTGCAGCTGCAGCAGGTCCTGGAGCATTGGAGAAGATAGAGAGGGGTTTCTTCGTGAAAAGAACGCTGTGAAAGTGTTTTCACGCGGGAAATTAGGAGAAGCGCCTCTGTTGTTTGGATATCCTCTATTGACCTGGCACACGGGCATTACAGCATACCTGGCACACTCTTTGTATTGTTTGTAAAAAAAAAAAAAAAAAGTGTTTTAGGGCAGGCCAAAAACCTGCCTTGGCACTTCCACATCGCAGCAGTGCTTGCAGGCCGTGCATCCTGGATGCCAGGCCAGGATCTAAATCCGATGGTGCTCTTGGTAACGTGAAGTTCAGGAAGCACTTCTGGGTTTTTCTGCTCTTCCATGTGAATTTTTGCCCCGTGAAGGTGGTGTACTGAGCTCTTTTCTTACCAACAAATAGGTTTAAAAGCAGTTACAGCAAGGATGAGCTGTGCTAGCAGGGGGCTGTTCTGTGCTTCGACCATGGGAAGATGAATGGTTTACCTATGCACCGTTAAATATAGTTTGACACCTAGCACACAACACTTGCAGCCTGTGGGGTGCTTTAACAAGCAGGTAAATCAGCGGAGACTGTTTTGCAGCCAGGCTGATGCTGGGTGATTAAAAAGCAGGGTCACAACAAGGAGTTTATGCTGTTCTTTCTTGCTTGTCATCCGACTGTCTGCTTACACTGTTCTAAAAAAAAAAAAAACCCACCAAAACGGGGTAAGCATCTTTAATACCTTTATTATAAATGGAACGCACAAAACAGGCCAGCAACAGAGACTGTCCAAGAGAAAGACTTTGTGCTTTATAAACAAACAAGAAATTACCCTTAGGTAGGTGTGATAATCCTTCCCTAATGCATTTTTTGGAGTGCAAAAATATTTTGTTCCCTTCTTGCTCTTCTCTCCAGGACAAAGGCAGAATAGCCAACTGGAAAGTTAGACCAGGGAGGTCAGTTTGTTCCATACTGAGAAAGACAAGCCTGTAAAACAAACTAGACAGGTTTTCTTTGGACTAGTTATCTTCCTTCAGCAAAGGCAAAGTTTATGACACTTGTTGGCATGTATTTCCAGACCCCCAGCTACCGTGACTGTAGTGCATCTGTAATTCTTTTGTACAAAAAGAGTTCAAAATCTCGTAACGCAAAAACTTTACTAGCACCCTGGAGAAAAAAGAAATCTAAAACTCTTGCCAACTTCTATTACAGACCTGCTGAGTGCACCAGAGTTACTCATTTTTATTCAGGCTTTCAGGGGCTAGTTCAGTTGGTTTCTGTTCAGCACTTGGATCGCCATATTGGCAGATGTCAGTTAAAAAAAAAAAAAAAGCTTTGGAGATCTTTTTTAAAATGAGACTGCTTTTTATGGCATTTAGGGCTGTGAGGTATCCTTGGTTTTTGCTTTCTTCCCATTCCTTAGACCAGATCCATTCATACCCTGAACAGCGTTCTGGGTCTGTTCAGGAAAATGGAAGGCAACAAGCAAAATGATGAGCTCCTTGGGCATTCAAAAGAGCTCAATCTGGAAAAGATTTCAAGTCCAACTTCCATGCTAAGGAGCACCAGTAATTTTTAGAAGTAGATGCAGAGGAATCTGCATGGCACTAGGTGTGTTTCTGAAGGTGCTAAAGGTCGGAAGTGACGATTCCTCTCAATACTAAAGAAGAGAAGGAAACCTTGCACTTAACTACTGTTTTTATTCCCTTTGTCAAGCAGTCAAAACCAACAACTAATACGAGAACCCAACTTTTCCCCTCTTTACTTTAGATTTGGGAAAATTCCCTGCCAAAATAATACTTCCTGGAAAATTCACTAGTGTTTGTGTGAGTAAAAGGTTCCAACCTTTTATTATTAATTTGTAAGAACTATTTCATCCGCTTTTGTCCAGAAGAGTCAGAAATAATTTGCACAGAAATGTGCAGCATTTTAATGAAAGGATTCAGAATCACTCTAATTTGAACTTTATCTGGTCTGGTTGCAGGTTTTATGACATTTAGTGTCTTAAAAAAAAAATCAAAATATCTGACTTCACATCAGAAAAAAAAAACTGCTTGTGGCTAAATAAAATCTGTTGCAGCTCTGGTCATTGAAAAATCATTGGCTGTTAAATTGGACCTAAGTCATCTTTTCTAACCTTTCATGATCTTGCAGCAATGGATGATGATGGATATATGGATTAGGGAACAGCACGTGATGGCAAACCTGTGGTATTTGCTACAGCGCAGAAAGAAAACAAATTGCTTCCAAAAAATCAAACTAATTCAAAATTCTTGGTATCATGCAGCCATGCCACTGGCAAAGTGAGCATTGCCCTGCCTCTCAAAGCTTGCTGTATCCTTGATCTGCTGTCTTCCTGCTGTTAATTGATTGCAACTCTACGTGTCTGATCAGGGCTACGAGTTGTTCTCCATATGGATACCATACAACATATACTGTGCACGCTTGTGTGTATAGATATGTTTATCCTGTATGCATGTACATATGTATGCATATTTGTGTGCTGGCCCCCAGATCACTCATGGTATAAAGCATTGGCCTCGAAGGCATACTCATCAAAATATTTGGTAGATCCTCCATTTTTTTCTAGTTCCCTCAAAATGAGAGAGTTTTTACGCGCTCTCTGTGTCAAAAAGGCAAAACTTCTGATTTCCACTGTCGCTCTCGCTAACTTTCTATCACTCACTCCTCGTGTGTGTGTCTAAACACATATGTGTGTATGCGTATGCACATTTGTGTATTTGTATGCACTGGTGTGTTTTTTGCTGTACAGGTAATAAAGACGGGGAAAGGTTTTAGTGTTTTCTTAATAGGTGAAGAAATCTTGAAGACCAGAGATTGGAACATACTGAATTTTGAATAAAAAAAAAAAAAAAAAAGTCAAATTGTCTGGCTGTGGAAGATGGATCCTCATTTTTGCAGCCACTTTGAATCACGAGTTCATCTCTAAATGCACTGGTTTTTTTTTGTTTTTGTTTTGTTTTGTGGGGGTTTTTTTTTGGTTTTTATTTTTTGAAGAGCTAACTAACCCTGGCTGTCTCCAGTCTGAGAGAGTGTTCAGATGGACTTGCTTCCTCCATTAGTTATAAGCTGTTTAAAAGCACATCCTACGTTTGAATTGTGGATGAGAGGTTCCCTTGGCAAAGTGGAGAGGCAAATTCTTCCTACCCCTTTATCATTAATTCACGGATTCAGTGTTGGTTCGGCCTCCAGGAGAAGTTAACTGGAAGTCTTTGAAGATCAATAACTTTGCTGAGGTTGTCCAGGTAGGTGAACTCGAAGACCCACAGTGACTGGAACATGCTATTTAATGCGTCATACTGCATTCTGTAGAAGTTACTCGTAGCCATAGTTGATCATTGCCTTGCATGTATGATCAGGTGGTTTTTGAAGAAGTGACTCCATTTTCAGGCTTCCAGGTGTGCTCCAAGGCATATTATTGAGGACGTGGAAGAGAACACTTGCTGACAAAGCTCCTGGCAGCTTTACAGAACTTTAGTTTAATATTGTGTTAGTTCCCGTAACAGCTGATTTCAAGGCATTGCTCTCCCCAAGAGACTAATTTGATGAACAGAAGAAAGCTGGAAAAATGCTTGTTACTCATTATTTTTCACTTGTTGGTACTTTGTTTAGGGTTACTTTTAAAAAGAAGATTTCACTGATCACAAGCCAGTGGAAGACTTTCAGCCCAAGCAAGGGTGAAGACAGCTCTCTCCAAGAGCAGAGGAAGTCCCTGTGGAGAGAACCCGAGCTTGTTATCAGAACTTGTCGGCATGTCTAAACAAGGAGACGATTGCTACTTCTATTTCTATTCTACCTGTACCAAGGTATGGCTGGGTTTCTTTTGCTTTGCTTTGCTTTGTTTTTTTGTTGGTTTTTTTTTTTTTCATTTTTTTCAGGAAGGGGTAGAGTAGGAGGAGGAGGCACACTGGTCTTTGGTTAACGTGATAACCAGATAGATTCTGAATTCAATCGTAGCAACCTGAGGCAGCAGCATGGACGTTTTTGAGGCTGTACTATATTTTCCTTGTTGGTTTCCTTTTGGTTACAGGGAGACAACTGTTCCTTCCGCCACTGCGAAGCTGCTCTGGGGAACGAGACAGTCTGCACGCTGTGGCAGGAGGGTCATTGTTTCAGGAATGTCTGCCGATTCAGACACATGGAAATTGACGTGAGTGCCTAAAGATGTGTTCTCAAAATAAATCAACAAAAGCATTTTTCAGTGCTGTAGGTGTGCTGATTGTGCTTTTGCAGGATAGAGTCCTTTGCTTTGGAATTACACTGGTTTCTGTTAGCAGGGGAGGGGGTGGGAGGAAGGAGAGGGAAATAAAATCAATGCCTTAGGTATGTCTTAGCAAGATTTTCTTTTATTAGACGCCGACAGTATTGTCTCAACAGATGCAGAATAACCGCTAACTAGACTGCTAAAACCTGCTGGAGCAGGGGGGTAATAAACAGGCTGTACTAGCCTCCTGAGAGCAGGCTTGATAATGATCTATCAGGTCTCTTGTGTCCCGGAGTCCTTCAGATAATGCTGTTCTAGCTGCCTGGGCTAGGAAGCAGTGGGGAAAGTTAAAGGTGCAGAAGAACGAAGTCTCCAAGAAGTAGTTCTGGATAGAGTTAACGTAGGCAATTTAAGATGTTCTTTTTCCCTCTGAATAATCCTAGTATAATCCTAGGTGTATTAGTTTAACCCACCCTAAACTGATGTCTGAGAGTGCCTGTCTTCTCAAACTGAATGATGACAGGGCTAAACGTGCATAGTGGTTACAGCTTCTGCAAACTTTGTGAATATGCCCGGAAATACTATACTTCCGTGATAAACTGACCTTTGGAATGATGTTTCAGCACTGTATTGTGACAGCCCTATCGCTGTCGTGACCTGGAACTGTGCATCTCTTTGCAAACCTTAGGTGCATGTTATCACGAGCTTGTCTTTCTTTCTGTCTTCAGAAGAAGCGCGGTGAGATTCCCTGCTACTGGGAGAAGCAGCCAGTAGGCTGTCAGAAAGCCAACTGTGCTTTTCATCACGCAAAGGGACGTTACATCGATGGAGTCTTCTTACCACCAAGCAAGAGTGAGTTTAGGTCCTTTTTCTTTAAGTATTGAAGAATTAATTTTGCATATTACTTAGTGGGTGCCAATAGTGTAGGAGACATCAGGTAACCGTCCATTTGTGAGTGCAGGAAAAGGTCTGCAGTCCTAGGTGGTCAGCTAAACCGAGTGTACTGCTGCTGTACTGCTGGTATTTGTTTTCTGCTTTCATGCTCAGCTTCTCTCTGCTTTGTGTGATATTTGCCTTGCAGTTTGCTTTCTGTTGTTTCGTCCTCTGCTGGGTGGTAGGGAGATGTGTTGTTGTTTGAAGGCAAGTCATTGTTCACGGTGTAAACAGTGGCGGGATGGGCAAAAGGAGATGCTGAATTCATTGTCTGTGCAGGTTATCTGCCTTAGCTACCATCTTCGTGCATTGTGGTCAAAGTTTTAAACTGCCATATTACTGATGATCCTCCTCTTCCTCTAGCTACACTGCCAAGTCCGCCTGAGTCCGCGGACGATGATTTGAAAGTGGCTCAGATGTCACTGCAGCAAAACAAACTTTCTGTCCAGTCCAATCCCTCTCCATAGCTAAGGCGGGTGATGAAAGTGGAAAACTCGGAAAATGTCCCAAGCCCTACACACCCTCCAGTTGTAATCAATGCTGCAGATGATGATGAAGATGATGATGGTGAGCATGGTTTGGTTCTTGGAAGGAATTTGTGCTGTAAATGATTGTGTAAGTCTTTGGTTCTTGGAAGGAATTTGTGCTGTAAATCAATGTATAAATCACAGATGACCTGAGGTCTGACTAGCGATAGGGCAGGCAGTCTGGTCAGGTCACTGGTGGCTTTGTCTGGCAGTCAGTGGACAGAACCTGAAATGTTGGAGGAAAGCTTAGAACCACTCTTGGCTTTAGTTGGTCTGTTGTGTAAAGCTCTATGTGAAACTAGGAAGGAAATTCCTTTTTTTTTGTCTGAAGAGTAATATGTTGTGTAGTAGTTAAAGCTGCAGAGAGAATCTAGAGTCCTAGATGTTTTGTCCTAGGGTAGTCTACTTACGAGTTCATCAGGTCAGTGTAGCTGTATTAAAAAAAAAAAAAAAAAAAAAAAAAGCTTTTTTATAGGAACCATGGACTGAAGTGTCATTGCATGAGCTACATAATCACGAACAATCTGGCCTATGCATAACTGAATAGATTTTTCCCCTTCAGACCAGCTTTCTGCGGAAGGAGAAGAAACTAAAACTCCCGTCCAGCAACCAGCTGAGGAAGGCCAAAATGGATTACGGATGATTTCCACTCGGAAAGCCAGTGCTACTACTGCTAAACAAGGTATTCCAGCACCTGTAGTAGGATAAATCGGAAGGAGAACTTGACAATTAACTCAAAAGCAATGTGGCGTAAAAACACAACAGAATGTAGGGGTGCTGAATGGACTCGGTTATTTCCATGATCTCATTTCTCCCTGATACCATCATGTGCCCATTGGGTCAGAAAGTTGAACTCCTTTTCTTTCCTTTTGGAGAACAAAACAGGGTCACAGCATGGAGTTTAAATGGCTGCACGTGCAGCCTGGCAACCACTGTTGAAAGCCATATCTAACGATAGAGGGATCTAATATCACGTAAATGGATTAAAATTAAAACTACAGTTTTTACCCTGAAGGGTGAAAGGAGGGGCAAAATGCCATTGATTCTATGGTTGTTTCACTTGTGAGGAGTGTTGACAGGGTTTATTCTAAATACTTCTGAAAGTTCCTGAGCACTAAGAAGCCTGAGGATCTGTGGTCCTCAGTGAGTGCCTCTAAGCCTTAGTCTCATTAACTGTTTTCTGTTTTCAGAGGACGGTCTGAATTTTGGAATAAAAACACTTGAAGAAATCAAATTGCAGAAAATGAAGGAAAAAACTAAGAGACACGGTGGTGAGTTAATATTCCCTACTTTCTTACCCTCTTCACCTTCATCCTGTGTGATGATTTTTCTTTCAAAAAAAAATTCTTCCAGTAATACCGGGCAGCTGGCTATGCTTTGGTGAATCCAACTATTTGCCAAAGAAGTGAAATTTGATTGGCTTCAGAATGGCAGGTGATGGTGGCTGGGAGCTGCTTGAGGGATAGACTTCCATGTTTAGCTGGGGGCATCGAGCAACCTGATTCTCAGCCAGCTGGTATTCTAGATGGGAATTCCAAGGGCAACCAGAGGCAAATTAGTCACCTCTCTTATTTGCATGCTCTGGTCACTGTATGTTTGACAGTAATGAATAATTACAGTTTTTTGTTCTTCGTGATAGTTTTTTCTGTTTGGTAAACTTCCTTATGTTTTGCTTGCTCTGAGCAGAAGGTCCTTCAAGATCTTCTCTTCCTCCCGTCGATTCTATGATTTTTCCTGCTCCGGAAAAGGAAAATGTCCGGACAGTGGTGAGAACTGTGACACTGTCTACAGAGGAAGGTAATAATTAATGCTTTTGTTTTGATTTCATTACTCCTCAACTGGAAGGTTAAGCAAGAAGGAAGGCAATTCACCCCTGTTAGCCTCCTGGTGCTGCCGCCTTCTGTTCAAAACATGCTTTTATGCTGAAAGTCCCTGGTTGTACTGGAAAGCTTTGGTGCTCAGGTTAAGTGCAGTAGCAGGAGAAAGAAAAAAATGTGTCAGTATGCAAATAGGGGGATAACTGAAAAACAGGAGAGTAACGAGAAGAAAGAGCTCTAGAGGACAGTGCTATGTAAGAAGCAATTTCTGAAGCTTTAAAGAGGCTGACAGTGGCACGTGTGGACAGTAGTGCGATAGGAGTCTGTGTATAAATTATATTGTTTAGAGTTGTGCAAATTCCTTTGAAAGGGAAAGAAGTGAAGAAGTACTTTTACTCATAGACATTCACCTTAGAAAGGAATATTTCTCAGCATTTGTACCTAATAATATTCTGCTTGCTTATGCAGCTCTGTTCTGCACAAAGTATAGCTGTCAAGCAGACTCAGATTCATTCTCGACTACATTCAGCTGGAATTTGAGGCAAACACTGAGACTATGGATACTTTTTCTAAGTTAATTATAGTTGTAATATGAGTTTGTGTGGTTTAGCTATCAAAACAGTGTCTTGCTGGGTTTTTTTGGACATGGGCTAACAGTATACTATTTCTATTGGCTACTGGTCTCTATGAAATAGAAAAATTTTACTTTTGTTTTAGGGGAGGAACCTGTGGTTCGACTAGATCTTGCTGAGAAACAAGGAAAACGGAAAGCCTCCGTGGGTAAGAACTTTTTATGAGCTGTTATTTAGGTGCCGCCTTCTCTATATGACTGCATCGAAGAGTATTTTTGACGTGTGAGAGGAAAATGCGTTGCAGTGGAGATCTGTGTTGACTGCAGAAATGGCAAAAAAACCATTTAGCAGCTGAAAGGCAATTTTATGAAAATATGCTTGAAAAATAGAAGCTTGTGGTTGACTGTTCTCAAATCTTCCTGCAAAGAAATGTTCTTAAAATATTCCTTGTTTTCTCTGTCTGAAGCTGATGTAAGCGCCCTTCCCGTGAAGCGCAGCCTTGCTGAAAGGCTGGGGAAGAAGGTGGAGGTTCCGGGAAATGCTGACAAAGCACCAAAGAGAGGTACAGCTACTAAACAGGCATCTGGATGTGATTCACGGGTTTTGTATTTAGGCTCTCTGTTTGTCCTTTTCCTGCGATGTTTCTTTTTGCATGTTGGCTGAGGTCTTAATCACCGGGATTCAAAGTTACCTTTCCTGCCTTGTTTTCGAATGTGAACACAAAGTTGACGTTTATGCAGCCTCCCTAATTTGGTCTTTTTCTGTTTTGCAGTTCAAGTTCCCAAGTCTGTGAAGGAGAGACTAGGATTACCTTCTCAACGGACTAGTACTGCGAAAGGTAACAACTGGCTATTAAATATACTTTCTCCTTCTTCCTTTCCGTGAACTTAGACCGTTTTCATACAGCCCTAAAAAGGAATTCAAATGAAAACAAAGAACTGGTTCCTCTTGCTCGAGTGCTGAAGCTCTTCTGACAGCCACTATCAGAAATCTGCCTCTAGGTGTGTGTTTATTTTCCGCTTGTGCCTTGTCAAGGTTTTAAGCTGCTTCTGTGAACCATCATATACAATTAGAATAGAGCCACTGCCGGGAGCAGGAATTTGAAATGCAGTCTGAAAAAGTAATCAAGTAAACTAGCATTTCTGTGTAGCAACTCTCTCTGGATAGGGCTGGTCTTCAAAATACAACAAGTGGCTCAGAGGAGGAGGAGAATGTTAGGCTATTGTCCTAAGATGGGTTATTGGGAACGCTCAGGCTTAGTTTTCCTTAGTACTGTGACAAATTTTGGAGACTTAAACTATTGTTGGACTCTCTTTAAATGCTGGTGCTTCTCATTTCTTGATGATGACAGGGAAGGCTGCTAAGCCAAAGGGAGAGATCCATGTGAAAACACTGGAGGAAATCCATCGTGAGAGAGCTCTTCGAGAAAGTCAAGCCAAAGCCCAGGCTGAATGGCATGGTAAAACCAAAGATCCCAGCGCAGGGGCAAAAATTGAGGGTGAGCCCAAGAAGCAGAGTGTGCTCACTCTTTCCGGGCCCAGCAAAGTGCAGTCGAAGGAGCCGGCAGGTAAAGCCAAGCCAGAAGGAGAAGTGCGTGTTAAAACCCTGGAAGAAATAAAGCGCGAGAAAGCTCTGCGGATGCAGCAGAGTGGAGGAAATGTGCCAGCTCCCCCAGCACAACCTGGACCTGCCCCAGCCGGGCAGAAATCGTTATGGAACGCAAAGCTATCAGGTAATAAGATGCTTTAATACCTGCCCCGGTGAGGTGCTTCCCATATTGAGCAAGTTCCATTTGCTCAGGATCTGCTTTGCTTTTTCCTTCAATGCGGAGGATAAAAGAGTTTAAGGCTACAAAGTTCAAAGGCAAAGAAGGGCCAGAACGTGCAACCATGTCTGTTTTCGTTAATTACGTGATGGTATTCTGTATTTCCCACTAGAAAATTAACACATTGAGGGGCTTTTTAGTCTAATTTTGGTATTCTGTTTTTTTCTGCCATCTGTTTATGGTATGAAGTCCTCCCTGTGTTGAGTTCAAGTTCACCTTCCTCTTTGGCATGTGTTGCTTAGCTTGACACATGTATGTGTTTGTAAAGCATGCATCAGCATCTTAATGTGGGGGGCCAGTTTCTGTCAAAAATGACAGAGGATCAAAGGCCTCGTTGTTAAGATTATATCAACTTTGTAAAATGAGATTGTGTGAGGGAGATAAGGAGGGCTTAAAGGCTGCATGCACTGCACATTGTAGCCTTTCTCTCTGTCTCACGGGACACGAGGAAATAAACACACAAAGAAAACAAGTACCCAGCTTTCTTTCGTTTCTTCTCCTACCAGCCAGACGTTAGGTCAGGAATGGGAGACTAGAATATGACTCTACAAATTTGGATTTTGTAGAACAACTTAATAAATTTTGTGGGACATCACTGCAGGGGAGAGGAAGCTGGTACAACAGTTGCATACACTCTCTTGTCTTACTATACCTGCTGCTTTTCCTTTCCTAGAGGGAGCAAGACTTTAAATACAAAAGCTGTCAACATTTGTGAATCTTACTAGACTTCATACAACGTCTTAGAGTATTGCTTGCACTTGGGATCGCTCTGTGTCTGAGTTTCCCTCGTCCTGGATTATGATTTACTGTAGCCATTCACTTTCTTTGTTCCTTTGTATGGATTGTTGGTAGACGGAGTTTACTATGTGGAAGATATTGCTGAGAATCCAGGCAATGGCAGTGTAATTCTGCTGGCCAAATACAGTTAACTGTGTAGAAGGGCCGTGGAAATGAGGAAGAGAACGTGGATTTTTCATGAGGCAGAGCAAGACTGTATCAGTTCTCTCTTCCTTTTACTCTAGCCAACTTTAACATGTTTGCGAAGCCTTGGGATGGGAAAGTCGCTTCCCCCAAGAAGAAGGCACTGAAACGTAAGGCACCTGGCAGTTTTCCCTCTGCTGTAGCAGCTGTGAAACCACGGACTGCCTCCGATGCTGACACAATGGGACCTCCAGCCAAAAAAGCAGCTATGGTAAGGACAGGGGCTAATGCAGAAATGGATCCCTTGTAAAATTTATACCCTCCTCTAGGAGAAAAGATGGAAAACTCAAATGTTCTACAGGCCTTCTGTTTCCTTTTAAATCCAGTAGCTGCCTACAGAATTCTTGTAGTACCCTTCCATATTTATTAGATTAATGGCACTATTTACTTAGTCCTCTGTGATTCTGTGATTTCTCTGGTGTGGAGGATTTTGTCCATTAATGCTGTGTTCTTAAAAGACACAAGATCATTAGTAACCTCCAAGTGAATATTAACTTTCTTCAGGAGCACCTTGGTTTTGTATTTTGGCTAAGGCTCCGCAATGCCAGAGGAGAAGCAGCATGGAGGAAAAAGCTAGTAAGGAATCTTTTACCCATGAGTCCTAAACACTGTTTTGCTGCTTTCTAGGCTGTTCCAGCCACGCTGGAGCACGTCCCAGCCACCAGACTTGAAGAAAATCCCCAAAACAGGTGATGACCACAACTTGTTCTTTTTCTCAATCGGTGTATATCCCCAGTGAAACATAAGTTCTGTCACAGGTGGGGAAAAAAGGAGGGTTCTGAGATAATTAAAGCCCAAATCCATCAGAGGATAAGTCACTTATTTATCTTATAAGATAAATAAGTCACGTGAAATGACTTTCTAGCAGCTAGCAGGAATGCTTAATTAGACTTACTTTCTTTAAATGCTGCAAGTCGGTACAGCTTTCCAGTGACTTCTTGCTCTGTCTGAATACCTAAATGAGGATGAGGTGAAGTTCTTCTACTTCCTCGTGAGGTGATAAATGATGAGTAGTGTCCTCTGCCTTTTGGTCCTCAAGAATGCCACCCGAACAAACATACAAGGTGACAAGAGTGCAGGGAGAGCAGAGGGAAGTGATGGCTGCAGATCAGCTTCCTGTAGTGGGGAGCAAACTCTGCTGAGTGTGCCGTGGGAAAAATGACTAACTTAGTAAACAGATATTTGCAGATGGAGACTTCTTAACATTTTTACAGGAAAATTAAGCAAGGTGGCAAAGTGCCTCTTGCTACAAAAATTGAACCAGCTCTGCTAGACTCCGGGTGCTCTGGCTTCACAGAGAAACCCCCAAACTGAAAAATGTACCTGCTAATATATTGGGCTCTAAATGTAGCCCTGGGTTAATTGAATAACAATCCCTGGGTAAGATTGAAGTGCAGGAGGGGTTGGCTACGGTTTTAAGAGCCGGTTTGCAGAAAAGGGATTTCCCGTTAAGAAATGGCATATACTGATTGTTCTCTTCCTTGCTCTGCCAAGACCTGAAGCACATCTTGGAAGCCAGGCAGAATCCGTGGAGCCAATGGAGTTCTCAAGCTCGACTTCAGCTTCTTCCCAGCTAGAAGAAGCAAGGACACGCCGGCTGAGTTCCACAGGCAACGCGCCCGTATCTGTAGACGAGGATTTAGAGATGCTACTTTGGGAACTCTCAGACGGCATACTGGAAGCCGAGCTCGACTTGGACCCAGGGAAGGATGAGGATGACCTCCTCCTTGAGCTTTCCAAGATGATTGATGATTGAACTGCATAGTCCTATGGTATATTAAAAAAAAAAAAAAAAAAAACAACAAAAAAAAAAACTCTTCTTCTTGTTGGATACCCCGAGGTGATCCTTTTTCTAACTGAGGCTTTGCAATGAGACTTAAAGCACAGTTGGATCTGGTAGAAATTGGCAGGATCTGCACTCAGTTGTCCTAAGTTTTCCTGCTGGTCAGAGTTAAGGTCTTGTGCATGGTTCCGTAACTATAGGTGGCTACCTTTGATATCAAGAGGACAAAGCACTTGTTTCTTTTGGCACAGAAAGATGTCCATCGGCACGCTGTGGTGGCTGTGAATTGACGTAGTGATGGAGCGATGCTCTGAAGGCTTAAACGGAAAGCTTCTTCCTTCCGCCCCCCCTTGGCACAGCTCGATGTTGGGCACATTGTGAAGCCTGAGTGTTCTGATTTCTCGGACAGTTGATACCCAAATCCCGGAGTTACTATGTCAACTCTTGACTTTTATTTGTGTATGCCATTGTTTTGACTGTAATCTTTTCAGATAATGAAGCTGTAGGGGCGGGAGGGAGCAAAATAATTATTCTAGCATTGTGGACCAAACATGCTGCCAGGAGTGGTGGTGGTGGGGTCAGCCCACCCGGCCTTACTTTCAATTATCAGGGATGATAAAATGGTGTGAAAAGCAGCAGCTCTGCGATACGGCTACGCTACCCCCACTCCCTTCTCTTGTGCTGTACCAAAGTTCCCCCAAGCTTTGGTTGGTGCTTTTTGCTGGTGACAGTAGGACTCCAGGGCGAGTAGTCGGGACTCTCCTGCAGTAACTGGGTCAATTAAGGGTTGGTTTAAGTGCCTCCTGGTTTTTAAAATTGCTCCCCTGAGCTGCTGGCTCTGCTGCCTGCTACAGCAAATGTTCGGGTGCCATCAGCGTCGCACTTGGGCGTGGGCACTGACCCTGCGGAGGAGAGCTGAGACTCGCGTGTATTGTGTACCCTGCCGCCAGTGATCGTTTTCCCCTAGCAGATCTATTTTGAATCATTTCCCTAAATTTTAGAGGAACTTTAGGCTCTTTGTGCTATGATTTGTGAAGCTGTAGGGGCCCTCAGGCATTTGCTGCTGGCAGAGGAAAACCGCTTGTCGAATTTGTTGTAAATACTTTCTGTTTGGACAACAACGCCTGTGTGTGTGTATGTGTGTGTGTGTGTATGCACGCGTGCGTGCTTTGACGACCCCCTGCGACGCCCCAGCTCCGCGAGGGAAGCTTTGAAGCGGCTCTGGGAAAACCTCTGCGGAAGAAACCGCTGCTAGTGACTTGCGGAAAAGGGACTCCACAATCAGTGAGATTGTAAAGTAGGTATGTTTATTCAGCGCTGGGCAACACGGGAGGTCGTGGGCATGAAGATTGATGACTCTTCCTCGTCACCGCTAGTTGACCTCTTGTCTTTGCACAGACTCAGTTGCTCCTTGGCTCTTGTCCACCTGCAGGACCAGTTTCTCCCAGTTTCTTAAGACAGGCTCACTCTCTTATTAGGAGACTGACCTTGGTAAGGGGCCCAAGGCTTCTTGCTTTAGTTAATTGGCACAATGCACCATAGTTAGCAAAGACACTAAGTAGCATCCTAGTTTAACGCTGTCAGCGCTCTATCTCTACTTGATAAGATTCTCCTAACTCCCTCTCTCACTGGAGCCCACGCAGCCCTCCGTCCTGCCGAAGGAATTCACAGGGACTTCTGCCGGCTCCGGGTGCCCGCACACAGACAGAAATGGCTTTGAGAGAAAACAATCAGGATGAGGAGAGCTCAGAGACTGCGGCCGGCTTCGGCCACCTTCCCCTCGCTTTCCCTCTCCGTGTTCAAACTGAGCACTGTTCTGCCGTCAACCTTCGCTGCCTCTGCCCGCGGCGCTGGGCTTTCACGTGTGCCATTGCTCCTCTACATATTTTATCCTTCCTTTTGTAAGGAATGGTCCAGCAATTCGTGTCACTAAGGGATTTGAAGGGTTACCATCGAGGCCCGGGTCTAGGTGATAAGAGAACAAAGGGGTTTTTAGGGAAAAGTGCTGACTACTGCAGGGGATGTTGCTAGAGTTTCTGAAATCCGGCGCAGAGGCTCCCAAACGAGGAGGAAGGGGGAGCTGAAGGACAATTGAAGGACAAAAGCCTGAGAGGAAGACAACCAGCATTCAGCCCGAGCAAGCCCCGAGAGACCACCAGAGACTGGTACGCAGGCGCCCCTGGGAGGGGTTTCGGATTCCGGAAACCAATTCTAATAACCCTGCCTCTTCTCGAAGTAGTAATGAATATGTATTAGCCTGGGAGCATCAAAACCAGCCGCCTTACGTAACAGGCGTGCGTCCTGGGGGAGCAGAGACTCCCGGCGCACCCAGCGCTGCTTGCTTGCCTCTATTCGTTTAATAAATTGTAAACTTTGATTGTAATCCTATTTGGATTTATAACAGCCATTTATAACACTTTTTATATTTGTATTTTATTTAAGGCTGTCTTGCCCCCCTCCCCCCCCAGCCTCGCTGCTCGCCAATAAAGCTGGCGCAGGGGCTAAGGGATTTGAAGGGCCTGCTTGTACACCTAAGGGATTTGAGGGCCTGCTTGTACACCTTTGGGGACTGCCTCTTTTGGGGGGGGGGGGGGTGTTAGGAGCTGCTTGTATACTTTTTTAGGCATTCCTCTGAGAGGGGGTTGGGAGCTTCGTGTATACTGGGGGGGGAGGGCCTCCCTCGAGGTGGAAGCGGGGGGGGTTGGAGCGTTTCTACACTGTAGGGGCCTGCCTGTACACTTTTGGGGCCTGCCTTGGAGGGGTTGGGAACTGCTTGTACACCTTTGGGGCCTGCGTCTGCGCGGGGCGGGGGGGGTTAGGGGGTTGGAGCTGGTTTTAACCTTTCGGGCTTGCATCTGGAGGGGCTTGGGGCCTGCCTTTGGGGGGGTGGTTGTGAGCTGCTTGTATACTGTAGGGGCCTGCTTGTACACCTTTGGGGCCTGCGTCTGGGGGGGGTGGGAGCTGCTTGTACACTGTTAGGGCCTGCCTTGGGGGAGGGGTTGGGGCATGTGCCTTGGGGGCATGGGGTTGGGAGCTGCTTCTACGCTGTAGGGGTCTGGGTCTTGGGGGGTTGGGGCTGTTTGTACACCTTTGGGGCGTGCCTCTGGGGAGGATGGGGAGTTGCTTGTACACCTTTGGGGCCTGTGTCTGGGGGGGGTTGGTTCCTGTGCCAGGGGGGTTGGGAGCTGCTTGTACGCTCTAGGGTCCTCTGGCAGGCTTTGGGGCCTCCCTTTGAGGGGGGCAGTTGGGAGCTGGTTGTACACCTTTGGGGCCTGAGTCTGGGGTGTGGGGGCTGGGGCTGAGGCCTGGGGCCTGGGGCATGCATCTGGGTGGTGGTGGGGGGGGGTCCAGTTCATGGGGGGGGTGGGTTGGGAGCTGCTTGTGGACAGTTGGGGTCTGCATCCGGGTGTGGCTGGGGCCTGCTTGTAGACTTCTGCAGCCTGTGTCTGGTGTTTGGGGGCTTTTCTGTAGTGTTTGGGGATTGCATTTTGGCTTTGGGATGTGTCTAGAGCTTCTGGGGCCTAGCTGTAGTGCTTGGGGCCTGCGTCTGGGGCTTTTCTGTAGCATTTTGGTAGCGTGTTTGTGATTTGGGGTCTGTATCCAGGGTTTTGCCTTTTTTGTAGTTTTCAGCTTTGTGTCTGTTTCTTTGTTGGTTGCCTGGGGTTTGGGGTTTGGATCATTAGTCAGTGTCATTAGCGTCGGGGGGTTGATATGAAGGGTTAGGGTTGTGGTTAGAGTTGTTACGGTTAAAGAGAATAAGGATTTTAGGGTAAGGGGATCAAGGTTGTGGGAATAAAAATGTTTTTGCACAGAGTTACATCGTTTAGAGGGAAGGAGGGTGGTATTGATATATGCTTGCAGTGATAAGAAAGCTTAACAGACAACCTTGTAAAATGCAGACAACCAGAATCCTTAGAGCAATTGGGTGGAAATCACGGTGTAAGAAACATTACCACCTCAAAGAGGAAAACAGTCAAGAAAAAAATAAAATTGACTAGTAACAGGCCAGCAGCTGTGTATTTTCTGTGAAGCACTGGATAGATTGTGAACATGGATTACCCAGTCAATGGGGAAACTGGGGAGGGTCCTGGTCACCGAGAGGAAAAAAAAAATATATAAACTGTGTTATGGAACTAGTAGGTGGCTTGTGGGACGCCTGCCATTGCAATCGTGAATAAAAATGCTACCTCACTGAGATACTTGCCTGAGCCTATGGTATTGGTTACAGAGTGTTTCTAATAAGGTGTTAGGGTTTTAAGGTTTCAGGGCTAAGGCACTAGGGTTGGGTTTCAGGGTTAGGGTTTCCAGGGTTTAGGGTTAGGATTTTAAGGTTGTTAGGGTTGGAGTTATAAGGGTTAGGGTTTGGGGGTTAGTGTGTTAAGGTTTTAAAGTATTTTGTGGTTTTAGTGTTGATAGGGGTTTTAGGGTTAGGGTCTTAGGGTTTTAGTTATGGTCAGGTATTTAGGGTTAGGGTTTTAAGGTCTTATTTTTTTTTTTTAAGGTTAGGGTCTCCAGCGTTAGGGCTTTGAGAATCTTTACGTTTTGGGTTAGGGTTTAGAGGGTCTTAATTTTTAGGGTTAGGGCTTTTAGGCGTAGGTCTAGTGTGGTAAATTTTATCGGGTTAGGACTGTAAGGGTTTTTAGGGTTAGGGTTTCTAGGGTTTTTTGGGGTAGGGGTTAGGGTTAGATCCGTGGGAGCCATAGTGTTAGGGGTCAGGGTTCTTAGGGGTAAGGCCCAATATTAGGGTGGAAGGCCAAACTAAGGGGGGAGCCCCCCCCAAAATTGAAGGGTCGAAGCCCCAATTTAGGGGAAGAAACGTCAAAATTGTGGGGTCCCCCAAAATTGGGCGGAAGAGCTCTTAATATTGGGGGAAACCCAAAAAAGGAGGGTGGGGGACTCTAAAATTGGTTGTGTCCCCCCCAAAATTGGTTGTGTCCCCCCCAAAATTGGTTGTGTCCCCCCCAATTAGGGGAGGAACCCCCAAAATTGGGTGGGCGAACCCCCATATTGGGGGGGCAGAACACTTAAATGGAAGTGTGAAATTCCAGAATTGAATGTGGACCCCCCAGAACAGTCTTCAGGGGTTTAGTGTGGTAAATTTTATCGGGTTAGGGCTGTAAGGGTTTTTAGGGTTAGGGTTTCTAGGGTTTGTTGGGGTAGGGGTTAGGGTTAGATCTGTGGTTGCCATAGCGTTAGGGGTCAAGGTTCTTAGGGGTTAGGCCTAATATTAGGGCGGAAGGCCAAAATAAGAGGGTGGGAGCTCCCCCCAGAATTGAAGGGTTGAAGCCCCAAGTTAGGGGAAGGAACGTCAAAATTGTGGGGTCCCCCAAAATTGGGCAGAAGAACTTTTAATATTAGGGGGGAACCCAAAAAAGGAGGGTGGGGGACTCTAAAATCGGTTGTGTCCCCCCCAAATTAGGGGAGGAACCCCCAGAATTGGGTGGGCGAACCCCCAAATTGGGGGAAGAAGACTTAAATGGAAGTGTGAAATTCCAGAATTGGATGTGGACCCCCCAGAACAGTCTTCAGGGGTTTAGTGTGGTAAATTTTATCGGGTTAGGGCTGTAAGGGTTTTTAGGGTTAGGGTTTCTAGGGTTTGTTGGGGTAGGGGTTAGGGTTAGATCCGTGGTTGCCATAGGCTTAGGGGTCAAGGTTCTTAGGGGTTAGGCCTAATATTAGGGCGGAAGGCCAAAATAAGAGGGGAGGAGCCCACCCAAAATTGAAGGGTTGAAGCCCAAAGTTAGGGGAAGGAACGTCAAAATTGTGGGGTCCCCCAAAATTGAGCGGAAGAGCTCTTAATATTGGGGGAAACCCAAAAAAGGAGGGTGGGGGACTCTAAAATTGGTTGTGTCCCCCCCAAAATTGGTTGTGTCCCCCCCAAAATTGGTTGTGTCCCCCCCAATTAGGGGAGGAACCCCCAAAATTGGGTGGGCGAACCCCCATATTGGGGGGGAAGAACACTTAAATGGAAGTGTGAAATTCCAGAATTGAATGTGGACCCCCCAGAACAGTCTTCAGGGGTTTAGTGTGGTAAATTTTATCGGGTTAGGGCTGCAAGGGTTTTTAGGGTTAGGGTTTCTAGGGTTTGTTGGGGTAGGGGTTAGGGTTAGATCCGTGGTTGCCATAGGCTTAGGGGTCAAGGTTCTTAGGGGTTAGGCCTAATATTAGGGCGGAAGGCCAAAATAAGAGGGGGGGAGCCCCCCCCAAAATCGAAGGGTTGAAGCCCAAAGTTAGGGGAAGGAACGGCCAAATTGTGGGGTCCCCCAAAATTGGGCGGAAGAACTCTTTAATATTAGGGGGGAACCCAAAAAAGGAGGGTGGGGGACTCTACAATTGGGGGGGACCCCCAAAATTGGTCGGGTCCCCCCAAATTAGGGGAGGAACCCCCAAAATTGGGTGGGTGAACCCCCAAATTGGGGGGAAGAAGACTTAAATGGAAGTGTGAAATTCCAGAATTGAATGTGGACCCCCCCCAGACCTGGGGAGGAATCCCCAAACTTGGGGGGGACCCCCAAAATTGGGGTTAAAGCCCCAGATCCCGGGGAGCTAAGCCCCAAATTAAGGGAAGGAACCTCAAACATGTGGTGAGAACCCCAACATTGGGGGAAAGAACCTTAATATTAGGGTGGCAGGCCAAGAAAGGATGGTGGGGGCCTCCAAAATTGTGGGGGGCTTGGAATTGGGGGAATCCCCAAAATGGAGGGGGAACCCCAAAAGTGGGGGGGGGGGGCGAAGCACCAAATTAGGGGAAGGAACCCCAAAATTGGCGGGGAAGAACTCTGAAATGGAGAGCTGAAAACCCGAAATTGAGGGGAAACCCCCCAAAACGGCGGGAAAACCCTCCATAAACACGAAACCGGTAATGTAACAGAGCAAAAAATGGCGTCCTACGGCAAGGTGCGAGGCTCAATTTTCTGGGGAGTGCTGGGAAATGTAGTTCTTGGCCACCGGGTTTCCGGGAGTCCATATTGTTTTCCCAGAGCATGCCGGGAGATGTAGTTCTCGGACACTGGGCTTCCGGGAGGCCATGTTGGTTTCCCATCTTTGCTAGACTCCGGGTGCTCTGGCTTCACAGAGAAACCCCCAAACTGAAAAATGTACCTGCTAATATATTGGGCTCTAAATGTAGCCCTGGGTTAATTGAATAACAATCCCTGGGTAAGATTGAAGTGCAGGAGGGGTTGGCTACGGTTTTAAGAGCCGGTTTGCAGAAAAGGGATTTCCCGTTAAGAAATGGCATATACTGATTGTTCTCTTCCTTGCTCTGCCAAGACCTGAAGCACATCTTGGAAGCCAGGCAGAATCCGTGGAGCCAATGGAGTTCTCAAGCTCGACTTCAGCTTCTTCCCAGCTAGAAGAAGCAAGGACACGCCGGCTGAGTTCCACAGGCAACGCGCCCGTATCTGTAGACGAGGATTTAGAGATGCTACTTTGGGAACTCTCAGACGGCATACTGGAAGCCGAGCTCGACTTGGACCCAGGGAAGGATGAGGATGACCTCCTCCTTGAGCTTTCCAAGATGATTGATGATTGAACTGCATAGTCCTATGGTATATTAAAAAAAAAAAAAAAAAAAGAAAAAAAAGAAAACAACTCTTCTTCTTGTTGGATACCCCGAGGTGATCCTTTTTCTAACTGAGGCTTTGCAATGAGACTTAAAGCACAGTTGGATCTGGTAGAAATTGGCAGGATCTGCACTCAGTTGTCCTAAGTTTTCCTGCTGGTCAGAGTTAAGGTCTTGTGCATGGTTCCGTAACTATAGGTGGCTACCTTTGATATCAAGAGGACAAAGCACTTGTTTCTTTTGGCACAGAAAGATGTCCATCGGCACGCTGTGGTGGCTGTGAATTGACGTAGTGATGGAGCGATGCTCTGAAGGCTTAAACGGAAAGCTTCTTCCTTCCGCCCCCCTTGGCACAGCTCGATGTTGGGCACATTGTGAAGCCTGGGTGTTCTGATTTCTCGGACAGTTGATACCCAAATCCCGGAGTTACTATGTCAACTCTTGACTTTTATTTGTGTATGCCATTGTTTTGACTGTAATCTTTTCAGATGATGAAGCTGTAGGGGCGGGAGGGAGCAAAATAATTATTCTAGCGTTGTGGACCAAACATGCTGCCAGGAGTGGTGGTGGTGGGGTCAGCCCACCCGGCCTTACTTTCAATTATCAGGGATGATAAAATGGTGTGAAAAGCAGCAGCTCTGCGATACGGCTACGCTACCCCCACTCCCTTCTCTTGTGCTGTACCAAAGTTCCCCCAAGCTTTGGTTGGTGCTTTTTGTTGGTGACAGTAGGACTCCAGGGCGAGTAGTCGGGACTCTCCTGCAGTAACTGGGTCAATTAAGGGTTGGTTTAAGTGCCTCCTGGTTTTTAAAATTGCTCCCCTGAGCTGCTGGCTCTGCTGCCTGCTACAGCAAATGTTCGGGTGCCATCAGCGTCGCACTTGGGCGTGGGCACTGACCCTGCGGAGGAGAGCTGAGACTCGCGTGTATTGTGTACCCTGCCGCCAGTGATCGTTTTCCCCTAGCAGATCTATTTTGAATCATTTCCCTAAATTTTAGAGGAACTTTAGGCTCTTTGTGCTATGATTTGTGAAGCTGTAGGGGCCCTCAGGCATTTGCTGCTGGCAGAGGAAAACCGCTTGTCGAATTTGTTGTAAATACTTTCTGTTTGGACAACAACGCCTGTGTGTGTGTGTGTGTGTGTGTGTGTGTGTGTGCGTGCTTTGACGACCCCCTGCGACGCCCCAGCTCCGCGAGGGAAGCTTTGAAGCGGCTCTGGGAAAACCTCTGCGGAAGAAACCGCTGCTAGTGACTTGCGGAAAAGGGACTCCACAATCAGTGAGATTGTAAAGTAGGTATGTTTATTCAGCGCTGGGCAGCACGGGAGGTCGTGGGCATGAAGATTGATGACTCTTCCTCGTCACCGCTAGTTGACCTCTTGTCTTTGCACAGACTCAGTTGCTCCTTGGCTCTTGTCCACCTGCAGGACCAGTTTCTCCCAGTTTCTTAAGACAGGCTCACTCTCTTATTAGGAGACTGACCTTGGTAAGGGGCCCAAGGCTTCTTGCTTTAGTTAATTGGCACAATGCACCATAGTTAGCAAAGACACTAAGTAGCATCCTAGTTTAACGCTGTCAGCGCTCTATCTCTACTTGATAAGATTCTCCTAACTCCCTCTCTCACTGGAGCCCACGCAGCCCTCCGTCCTGCCGAAGGACTTCACGGGGACTTCTGCCGGCTCCGGGTGCCCGCACACAGACAGAAATGGCTTTGAGAGAAAACAATCAGGAGGAGGAGAGCTCAGAGACTGCGGCCGGCTTCGGCCACCTTCCCCTCGCTTTCCCTCTCCATGTTCAAACCGAGCACTGTTCTGCCGTCAACCTTCGCTGCCTCTGCCCGCGGCGCCGGGCTTTCGCGGGTGCCATTGCTCCTCTACATATTTTATCCTTCCTTTTGTAAGGAATGGTCCAGCAATTCGTGTCACTAAGGGATTTGAAGGGTTACCATCGAGGCCCGGGTCTAGGTGATAAGAGAACAAAGGGGTTTTTAGGGAAAAGTGCTGACTACTGCAGGGGATGTTGCTAGAGTTTCTGAAATCCGGCGCAGAGGCTCCCAAACGAGGAGGAAGGGGGAGCTGAAGGACAATTGAAGGACAAAAGCCTGAGAGGAAGACAACCAGCATTCAGCCCGAGCAAGCCCCGAGAGACCACCAGAGACTGGTACGCAGGCGCCCCTGGGAGGGGTTTCGGATTCCGGAAACCAATTCTAATAACCCTGCCTCTTCTCGAAGTAGTAATGAATATGTATTAGCCTGGGAGCATCAAAACCAGCCGCCTTACGTAACAGGCGTGCGTCCTGGGGGAGCAGAGACTCCCGGCGCACCCAGCGCTGCTTGCTTGCCTCTATTCGTTTAATAAATTGTAAACTTTGATTGTAATCCTATTTGGATTTATAACAGCCATTTATAACACTTTTTATATTTGTATTTTATTTAAGGCTGTCTTGCCCCCCTCCCCCCCCAGCCTCGCTGCTCGCCAATAAAGCTGGCGCAGGGGCTAAGGGATTTGAAGGGCCTGCTTGTACACCTAAGGGATTTGAGGGCCTGCTTGTACACCTTTGGGGACTGCCTCTTTTGGGGGGGGGGGGGGGGGGGGGTGTTAGGAGCTGCTTGTATACTTTTTTAGGCATTCCTCTGAGAGGGGGTTGGGAGCTTCGTGTATACTGGGGGGGGAGGGCCTCCCTCGAGGTGGAAGCGGGGGGGGTTGGAGCGTTTCTACACTGTAGGGGCCTGCCTGTACACTTTTGGGGCCTGCCTTGGAGGGGTTGGGAACTGCTTGTACACCTTTGGGGCCTGCGTCTGCGCGGGGCGGGGGGGGTTAGGGGGTTGGAGCTGGTTTTAACCTTTCGGGCTTGCATCTGGAGGGGCTTGGGGCCTGCCTTTGGGGGGGTGGTTGTGAGCTGCTTGTATACTGTAGGGGCCTGCTTGTACACCTTTGGGGCCTGCGTCTGGGGGGGGGTGGGAGCTGCTTGTACACTGTTAGGGCCTGCCTTGGGGGAGGGGTTGGGGCATGTGCCTTGGGGGCATGGGGTTGGGAGCTGCTTCTACGCTGTAGGGGTCTGGGTTTTGGGGGGTTGGGGCTGTTTGTACACCTTTGGGGCGTGCCTCTGGGGAGGATGGGGAGTTGCTTGTACACCTTTGGGGCCTGTGTCTGGGGGGGGGTTGGGGCCTGTGCCGGGGGGGTTGGGAGCTGCTTGTACGCTCTAGGGTCCTCTGGCAGGCTTTGGGGCCTCCCTTTGAGGGGGGCAGTTGGGAGCTGGTTGTACACCTTTGGGGCCTGAGTCTGGGGTGTGGGGGCTGGGGCTGAGGCCTGGGGCCTGGGGCATGCATCTGGGTGGTGGTGGGGGGGGGTCCAGTTCATGGGGGGGGGTGGATTGGGAGCTGCTTGTGGACAGTTGGGGTCTGCATCCGGGTGTGGCTGGGGCCTGCTTGTAGACTTCTGCAGCCTGTGTCTGGTGTTTGGGGGCTTTTCTGTAGTGTTTGGGGATTGCATTTTGGCTTTGGGATGTGTCTAGAGCTTCTGGGGCCTAGCTGTAGTGCTTGGGGCCTGCGTCTGGGGCTTTTCTGTAGCATTTTGGTAGCGTGTTTGTGATTTGGGGTCTGTATCCAGGGTTTTGCCTTTTTTGTAGTTTTCAGCTTTGTGTCTGTTTCTTTGTTGGTTGCCTGGGGTTTGGGGTTTGGATCATTAGTCAGTGTCATTAGCGTCGGGGGGTTGATATGAAGGGTTAGGGTTGTGGTTAGAGTTGTTACGGTTAAAGAGAATAAGGATTTTAGGGTAAGGGGATCAAGGTTGTGGGAATAAAAATGTTTTTGCACAGAGTTACATCGTTTAGAGGGAAGGAGGGTGGTATTGATATATGCTTGCAGTGATAAGAAAGCTTAACAGACAACCTTGTAAAATGCAGACAACCAGAATCCTTAGAGCAATTGGGTGGAAATCACGGTGTAAGAAACATTACCACCTCAAAGAGGAAAACAGTCAAGAAAAAAATAAAATTGACTAGTGACAGGCCAGCAGCTGTGTATTTTCTGTGAAGCACTGGATAGATTGTGAACATGGATTACCCAGTCAATGGGGAAACTGGGGAGGGTCCTGGTCACCGAGAGGAAAAAAAAATTATATAAACTGTGTTATGGAACTAGTAGGTGGCTTGTGGGACGCCTGCCATTGCAATCGTGAATAAAAATGCTACCTCACTGAGATACTTGCCTGAGCCTATGGTATTGGTTACAGAGTGTTTCTAATAAGGTGTTAGGGTTTTAAGGTTTCAGGGCTAAGGCACTAGGGTTGGGTTTCAGGGTTAGGGTTTCCAGGGTTTAGGGTTAGGATTTTAAGGTTGTTAGGGTTGGAGTTATAAGGGTTAGGGTTTGGGGGTTAGTGTGTTAAGGTTTTAAAGTATTTTGTGGTTTTAGTGTTGATAGGGTTTTTAGGGTTAGGGTCTTAGGGTTTTAGTTATGGTCAGGTATTTAGGGTTAGGGTTTTAAGGTCTTATTTTTTTTTTTTTAAGGTTAGGGTCTCCAGCGTTAGGGCTTTGAGAATCTTTACGTTTTGGGTTAGGGTTTAGAGGGTCTTAATTTTTAGGGTTAGGGCTTTTAGGCGTAGGTCTAGTGTGGTAAATTTTATCGGGTTAGGACTGTAAGGGTTTTTAGGGTTAGGGTTTCTAGGGTTTTTTGGGGTAGGGGTTAGGGTTAGATCCGTGGGAGCCGTAGTGTTAGGGGTCAGGGTTCTTAGGGGTAAGGCCCAATATTAGGGTGGAAGGCCAAACTAAGGGGGGAGCCCCCCCCCCAAAATTGAAGGGTCGAAGCCCCAATTTAGGGGAAGAAACGTCAAAATTGTGGGGTCCCCCAAAATTGGGCGGAAGAGCTCTTAATATTGGGGGAAACCCAAAAAAGGAGGGTGGGGGACTCTAAAATTGGTTGTGTCCCCCCCAAAATTGGTTGTGTCCCCCCCAAAATTGGTTGTGTCCCCCCCAATTAGGGGAGGAACCCCCAAAATTGGGTGGGCGAACCCCCATATTGGGGGGGCAGAACACTTAAATGGAAGTGTGAAATTCCAGAATTGAATGTGGACCCCCCAGAACAGTCTTCAGGGGTTTAGTGTGGTAAATTTTATCGGGTTAGGGCTGTAAGGGTTTTTAGGGTTAGGGTTTCTAGGGTTTGTTGGGGTAGGGGTTAGGGTTAGATCTGTGGTTGCCATAGCGTTAGGGGTCAAGGTTCTTAGGGGTTAGGCCTAATATTAGGGCGGAAGGCCAAAATAAGAGGGTGGGAGCCCCCCCCAAAATTGAAGGGTTGAAGCCCCAAGTTAGGGGAAGGAACGTCAAAATTGTGGGGTCCCCCAAAATTGGGCAGAAGAACTTTTAATATTAGGGGGGAACCCAAAAAAGGAGGGTGGGGGACTCTACAATTGGGGGGGACCCCCAAAATTGGTCGGGTCCCCCCAAATTAGGGGAGGAACCCCCAAAATTGGGTGGGTGAACCCCCAAATTGGGGGGAAGAAGACTTAAATGGAAGTGTGAAATTCCAGAATTGAATGTGGACCCCCCCCAGACCTGGGGAGGAATCCCCAAACTTGGGGGGGACCCCCAAAATTGGGGTTAAAGCCCCAGATCCCGGGGAGCTAAGCCCCAAATTAAGGGAAGGAACCTCAAACATGTGGTGAGAACCCCAACATTGGGGGAAAGAACCTTAATATTAGGGTGGCAGGCCAAGAAAGGATGGTGGGGGCCTCCAAAATTGTGGGGGGCTTGGAATTGGGGGGAATCCCCAAAATGGAGGGGGAACCCCAAAAGTGGGGGGGGGGGGCGAAGCACCAAATTAGGGGAAGGAACCCCAAAATTGCGGGGAAGAACTCTGAAATGGAGAGCTGAAAACCCGAAATTGAGGGGAAACCCCCCAAAACGGCGGGAAAACCCTCCATAAACACGAAACCGGTAATGTAACAGAGCAAAAAATGGCGTCCTACGGCAAGGTGCGAGGCTCAATTTTCTGGGGAGTGCTGGGAAATGTAGTTCTTGGCCACCGGGTTTCCGGGAGTCCATATTGTTTTCCCAGAGCATGCCGGGAGATGTAGTTCTCGGACACTGGGCTTCCGGGAGGCCATGTTGGTTTCCCATCTTTGCTAGACTCCGGGTGCTCTGGCTTCACAGAGAAACCCCCAAACTGAAAAATGTACCTGCTAATATATTGGGCTCTAAATGTAGCCCTGGGTTAATTGAATAACAATCCCTGGGTAAGATTGAAGTGCAGGAGGGGTTGGCTACGGTTTTAAGAGCCGGTTTGCAGAAAAGGGATTTCCCGTTAAGAAATGGCATATACTGATTGTTCTCTTCCTTGCTCTGCCAAGACCTGAAGCACATCTTGGAAGCCAGGCAGAATCCGTGGAGCCAATGGAGTTCTCAAGCTCGACTTCAGCTTCTTCCCAGCTAGAAGAAGCAAGGACACGCCGGCTGAGTTCCACAGGCAACGCGCCCGTATCTGTAGACGAGGATTTAGAGATGCTACTTTGGGAACTCTCAGACGGCATACTGGAAGCCGAGCTCGACTTGGACCCAGGGAAGGATGAGGATGACCTCCTCCTTGAGCTTTCCAAGATGATTGATGATTGAACTGCATAGTCCTATGGTATATTAAAAAAAAAAAAAAAAAGAAAAAAAAGAAAACAACTCTTCTTCTTGTTGGATACCCCGAGGTGATCCTTTTTCTAACTGAGGCTTTGCAATGAGACTTAAAGCACAGTTGGAACTGGTAGAAATTGGCAGGATCTGCACTCAGTTGTCCTAAGTTTTCCTGCTGGTCAGAGTTAAGGTCTTGTGCATGGTTCCGTAACTATAGGTGGCTACCTTTGATATCAAGAGGACAAAGCACTTGTTTCTTTTGGCACAGAAAGATGTCCATCGGCACGCTGTGGTGGCTGTGAATTGACGTAGTGATGGAGCGATGCTCTGAAGGCTTAAACGGAAAGCTTCTTCCTTCCGCCCCCCTTGGCACAGCTCGATGTTGGGCACATTGTGAAGCCTGGGTGTTCTGATTTCTCGGACAGTTGATACCCAAATCCCGGAGTTACTATGTCAACTCTTGACTTTTATTTGTGTATGCCATTGTTTTGACTGTAATCTTTTCAGATGATGAAGCTGTAGGGGCGGGAGGGAGCAAAATAATTATTCTAGCGTTGTGGACCAAACATGCTGCCAGGAGTGGTGGTGGTGGGGTCAGCCCACCCGGCCTTACTTTCAATTATCAGGGATGATAAAATGGTGTGAAAAGCAGCAGCTCTGCGATACGGCTACGCTACCCCCACTCCCTTCTCTTGTGCTGTACCAAAGTTCCCCCAAGCTTTGGTTGGTGCTTTTTGTTGGTGACAGTAGGACTCCAGGGCGAGTAGTCGGGACTCTCCTGCAGTAACTGGGTCAATTAAGGGTTGGTTTAAGTGCCTCCTGGTTTTTAAAATTGCTCCCCTGAGCTGCTGGCTCTGCTGCCTGCTACAGCAAATGTTCGGGTGCCATCAGCGTCGCACTTGGGCGTGGGCACTGACCCTGCGGAGGAGAGCTGAGACTCGCGTGTATTGTGTACCCTGCCGCCAGTGATCGTTTTCCCCTAGCAGATCTATTTTGAATCATTTCCCTAAATTTTAGAGGAACTTTAGGCTCTTTGTGCTATGATTTGTGAAGCTGTAGGGGCCCTCAGGCATTTGCTGCTGGCAGAGGAAAACCGCTTGTCGAATTTGTTGTAAATACTTTCTGTTTGGACAACAACGCCTGTGTGTGTGTGTGTGTGTGTGTGTGTGTGTGCACGCGTGCGTGCTTTGACGACCCCCTGCGACGCCCCAGCTCCGCGAGGGAAGCTTTGAAGCGGCTCTGGGAAAACCTCTGCGGAAGAAACCGCTGCTAGTGACTTGCGGAAAAGGGACTCCACAATCAGTGAGATTGTAAAGTAGGTATGTTTATTCAGCGCTGGGCAGCACGGGAGGTCGTGGGCATGAAGATTGATGACTCTTCCTCGTCACCGCTAGTTGACCTCTTGTCTTTGCACAGACTCAGTTGCTCCTTGGCTCTTGTCCATCTGCAGGACCAGTTTCTCCCAGTTTCTTAAGACAGGCTCACTCTCTTATTAGGAGACTGACCTTGGTAAGGGGCCCAAGGCTTCTTGCTTTAGTTAATTGGCACAATGCACCATAGTTAGCAAAGACACTAAGTAGCATCCTAGTTTAACGCTGTCAGCGCTCTATCTCTACTTGATAAGATTCTCCTAACTCCCTCTCTCACTGGAGCCCACGCAGCCCTCCGTCCTGCCGAAGGACTTCACGGGGACTTCTGCCGGCTCCGGGTGCCCGCACACAGACAGAAATGGCTTTGAGAGAAAACAATCAGGAGGAGGAGAGCTCAGAGACTGCGGCCGGCTTCGGCCACCTTCCCCTCGCTTTCCCTCTCCGTGTTCAAACCGAGCACTGTTCTGCCGTCAACCTTCGCTGCCTCTGCCCGCGGCGCCGGGCTTTCGCGGGTGCCATTGCTCCTCTACATATTTTATCCTTCCTTTTGTAAGGAATGGTCCAGCAATTCGTGTCACTAAGGGATTTGAAGGGTTACCATCGAGGCCCGGGTCTAGGTGATAAGAGAACAAAGGGGTTTTTAGGGAAAAGTGCTGACTACTGCAGGGGATGTTGCTAGAGTTTCTGAAATCCGGCGCAGAGGCTCCCAAACGAGGAGGAAGGGGGAGCTGAAGGACAATTGAAGGACAAAAGCCTGAGAGGAAGACAACCAGCATTCAGCCCGAGCAAGCCCCGAGAGACCACCAGAGACTGGTACGCAGGCGCCCCTGGGAGGGGTTTCGGATTCCGGAAACCAATTCTAATAACCCTGCCTCTTCTCGAAGTAGTAATGAATATGTATTAGCCTGGGAGCATCAAAACCAGCCGCCTTACGTAACAGGCGTGCGTCCTGGGGGAGCAGAGACTCCCGGCGCACCCAGCGCTGCTTGCTTGCCTCTATTCGTTTAATAAATTGTAAACTTTGATTGTAATCCTATTTGGATTTATAACAGCCATTTATAACACTTTTTATATTTGTATTTTATTTAAGGCTGTCTTGCCCCCCTCCCCCCCCAGCCTCGCTGCTCGCCAATAAAGCTGGCGCAGGGGCTAAGGGATTTGAAGGGCCTGCTTGTACACCTAAGGGATTTGAGGGCCTGCTTGTACACCTTTGGGGACTGCCTCTTTTGGGGGGGGGGGGTGGGGATGTGGTAGGAGCTGCTTGTATACTTTTTTAGGCATTCCTCTGAGAGGGGGTTGGGAGCTTCGTGTATACTGGGGGGGGAGGGCCTCCCTCGAGGTGGAAGCGGGGGGGGTTGGAGCGTTTCTACACTGTAGGGGCCTGCCTGTACACTTTTGGGGCCTGCCTTGGAGGGGTTGGGAACTGCTTGTACACCTTTGGGGCCTGCGTCTGCGCGGGGCGGGGGGGGTTAGGGGGTTGGAGCTGGTTTTAACCTTTCGGGCTTGCATCTGGAGGGGGTTGGGGCCTGCCTTTGGGGGGGGTGGTTGTGAGCTGCTTGTATACTGTAGGGGCCTGCTTGTACACCTTTGGGGCCTGCGTCTGGGGGGGGGTGGGAGCTGCTTGTACACTGTTAGGGCCTGCCTTGGGGGAGGGGTTGGGGCATGTGCCTTGGGGGCATGGGGTTGGGAGCTGCTTCTACGCTGTAGGGGTCTGGGTTTTGGGGGGTTGGGGCTGTTTGTACACCTTTGGGGCGTGCCTCTGGGGAGGATGGGGAGTTGCTTGTACACCTTTGGGGCCTGTGTCTGGGGGGGGGTTGGGGCCTGTGCCGGGGGGGTTGGGAGCTGCTTGTACGCTCTAGGGTCCTCTGGCAGGCTTTGGGGCCTCCCTTTGAGGGGGGCAGTTGGGAGCTGGTTGTACACCTTTGGGGCCTGAGTCTGGGGTGTGGGGGCTGGGGCTGAGGCCTGGGGCCTGGGGCATGCATCTGGGTGGTGGTGGGGGGGGGTCCAGTTCATGGGGGGGGGGGGGTTGGGAGCTGCTTGTGGACAGTTGGGGTCTGCATCCGGGTGTGGCTGGGGCCTGCTTGTAGACTTCTGCAGCCTGTGTCTGGTGTTTGGGGGCTTTTCTGTAGTGTTTGGGGATTGCATTTTGGCTTTGGGATGTGTCTAGAGCTTCTGGGGCCTAGCTGTAGTGCTTGGGGCCTGCGTCTGGGGCTTTTCTGTAGCATTTTGGTAGCGTGTTTGTGATTTGGGGTCTGTATCCAGGGTTTTGCCTTTTTTGTAGTTTTCAGCTTTGTGTCTGTTTCTTTGTTGGTTGCCTGGGGTTTGGGGTTTGGATCATTAGTCAGTGTCATTAGCGTCGGGGGGTTGATATGAAGGGTTAGGGTTGTGGTTAGAGTTGTTACGGTTAAAGAGAATAAGGATTTTAGGGTAAGGGGATCAAGGTTGTGGGAATAAAAATGTTTTTGCACAGAGTTACATCGTTTAGAGGGAAGGAGGGTGGTATTGATATATGCTTGCAGTGATAAGAAAGCTTAACAGACAACCTTGTAAAATGCAGACAACCAGAATCCTTAGAGCAATTGGGTGGAAATCACGGTGTAAGAAACATTACCACCTCAAAGAGGAAAACAGTCAAGAAAAAAATAAAATTGACTAGTGACAGGCCAGCAGCTGTGTATTTTCTGTGAAGCACTGGATAGATTGTGAACATGGATTACCCAGTCAATGGGGAAACTGGGGAGGGTCCTGGTCACCGAGAGGAAAAAAAAATTATATAAACTGTGTTATGGAACTAGTAGGTGGCTTGTGGGACGCCTGCCATTGCAATCGTGAATAAAAATGCTACCTCACTGAGATACTTGCCTGAGCCTATGGTATTGGTTACAGAGTGTTTCTAATAAGGTGTTAGGGTTTTAAGGTTTCAGGGCTAAGGCACTAGGGTTGGGTTTCAGGGTTAGGGTTTCCAGGGTTTAGGGTTAGGATTTTAAGGTTGTTAGGGTTGGAGTTATAAGGGTTAGGGTTTGGGGGTTAGTGTGTTAAGGTTTTAAAGTATTTTGTGGTTTTAGTGTTGATAGGGTTTTTAGGGTTAGGGTCTTAGGGTTTTAGTTATGGTCAGGTATTTAGGGTTAGGGTTTTAAGGTCTTATTTTTTTTTTTTTAAGGTTAGGGTCTCCAGCGTTAGGGCTTTGAGAATCTTTACGTTTTGGGTTAGGGTTTAGAGGGTCTTAATTTTTAGGGTTAGGGCTTTTAGGCGTAGGTCTAGTGTGGTAAATTTTATCGGGTTAGGACTGTAAGGGTTTTTAGGGTTAGGGTTTCTACGGTTTTTTGGGGTAGGGGTTAGGGTTAGATCCGTGGGAGCCGTAGTGTTAGGGGTCAGGGTTCTTAGGGGTAAGGCCCAATATTAGGGTGGAAGGCCAAACTAAGGGGGGAGCCCCCCCCAAAATTGAAGGGTCGAAGCCCCAATTTAGGGGAAGAAACGTCAAAATTGTGGGGTCCCCCAAAATTGGGCGGAAGAGCTCTTAATATTGGGGGAAACCCAAAAAAGGAGGGTGGGGGACTCTAAAATTGGTTGTGTCCCCCCCAAAATTGGTTGTGTCCCCCCCAAAATTGGTTGTGTCCCCCCCAATTAGGGGAGGAACCCCCAAAATTGGGTGGGCGAACCCCCATATTGGGGGGGCAGAACACTTAAATGGAAGTGTGAAATTCCAGAATTGAATGTGGACCCCCCAGAACAGTCTTCAGGGGTTTAGTGTGGTAAATTTTATCGGGTTAGGGCTGTAAGGGTTTTTAGGGTTAGGGTTTCTAGGGTTTGTTGGGGTAGGGGTTAGGGTTAGATCTGTGGTTGCCATAGCGTTAGGGGTCAAGGTTCTTAGGGGTTAGGCCTAATATTAGGGCGGAAGGCCAAAATAAGAGGGTGGGAGCCCCCCCCAAAATTGAAGGGTTGAAGCCCCAAGTTAGGGGAAGGAACGTCAAAATTGTGGGGTCCCCCAAAATTGGGCAGAAGAACTTTTAATATTAGGGGGGAACCCAAAAAAGGAGGGTGGGGGACTCTAAAATCGGTTGTGTCCCCCCCAAATTAGGGGAGGAACCCCCAAAATTGGGTGGGCGAACCCCCAAATTGGGGGGAAGAAGACTTAAATGGAAGTGTGAAATTCCAGAATTGGATGTGGACCCCCCAGAACAGTCTTCAGGGGTTTAGTGTGGTAAATTTTATCGGGTTAGGGCTGTAAGGGTTTTTAGGGTTAGGGTTTCTAGGGTTTGTTGGGGTAGGGGTTAGGGTTAGATCCGTGGTTGCCATAGGGTTAGGGGTCAAGGTTCTTAGGGGTTAGGCCTAATATTAGGGCGGAAGGCCAAAATAAGAGGGGAGGAGCCCACCCAAAATTGAAGGGTTGAAGCCCCAAGTTAGGGGAAGGAACGTCAAAATTGTGGGGTCCCCCAAAATTGGGCGGAAGAACTCTTTAATATTAGGGGGGAACCCAAAAAAGGAGGGTGGGGGACTCTACAATTGGGGGGGACCCCCAAAATTGGTCGGGTCCCCCCAAATTAGGGGAGGAACCCCCAAAATTGGGTGGGTGAACCCCCAAATTGGGGGGAAGAAGACTTAAATGGAAGTGTGAAATTCCAGAATTGAATGTGGACCCCCCCCAGACCTGGGGAGGAATCCCCAAACTTGGGGGGGACCCCCAAAATTGGGGTTAAAGCCCCAGATCCCGGGGAGCTAAGCCCCAAATTAAGGGAAGGAACCTCAAACATGTGGTGAGAACCCCAACATTGGGGGAAAGAACCTTAATATTAGGGTGGCAGGCCAAGAAAGGATGGTGGGGGCCTCCAAAATTGTGGGGGGCTTGGAATTGGGGGGAATCCCCAAAATGGAGGGGGAACCCCAAAAGTGGGGGGGGGGGCGAAGCACCAAATTAGGGGAAGGAACCCCAAAATTGCGGGGAAGAACTCTGAAATGGAGAGCTGAAAACCCGAAATTGAGGGGAAACCCCCCAAAACGGCGGGAAAACCCTCCATAAACACGAAACCGGTAATGTAACAGAGCAAAAAATGGCGTCCTACGGCAAGGTGCGAGGCTCAATTTTCTGGGGAGTGCTGGGAAATGTAGTTCTTGGCCACCGGGTTTCCGGGAGTCCATATTGTTTTCCCAGAGCATGCCGGGAGATGTAGTTCTCGGACACTGGGCTTCCGGGAGGCCATGTTGGTTTCCCATCTTTGCTAGACTCCGGGTGCTCTGGCTTCACAGAGAAACCCCCAAACTGAAAAATGTACCTGCTAATATATTGGGCTCTAAATGTAGCCCTGGGTTAATTGAATAACAATCCCTGGGTAAGATTGAAGTGCAGGAGGGGTTGGCTACGGTTTTAAGAGCCGGTTTGCAGAAAAGGGATTTCCCGTTAAGAAATGGCATATACTGATTGTTCTCTTCCTTGCTCTGCCAAGACCTGAAGCACATCTTGGAAGCCAGGCAGAATCCGTGGAGCCAATGGAGTTCTCAAGCTCGACTTCAGCTTCTTCCCAGCTAGAAGAAGCAAGGACACGCCGGCTGAGTTCCACAGGCAACGCGCCCGTATCTGTAGACGAGGATTTAGAGATGCTACTTTGGGAACTCTCAGACGGCATACTGGAAGCCGAGCTCGACTTGGACCCAGGGAAGGATGAGGATGACCTCCTCCTTGAGCTTTCCAAGATGATTGATGATTGAACTGCATAGTCCTATGGTATATTAAAAAAAAAAAAGAAAAAAAAGAAAACAACTCTTCTTCTTGTTGGATACCCCGAGGTGATCCTTTTTCTAACTGAGGCTTTGCAATGAGACTTAAAGCACAGTTGGAACTGGTAGAAATTGGCAGGATCTGCACTCAGTTGTCCTAAGTTTTCCTGCTGGTCAGAGTTAAGGTCTTGTGCATGGTTCCGTAACTATAGGTGGCTACCTTTGATATCAAGAGGACAAAGCACTTGTTTCTTTTGGCACAGAAAGATGTCCATCGGCACGCTGTGGTGGCTGTGAATTGACGTAGTGATGGAGCGATGCTCTGAAGGCTTAAACGGAAAGCTTCTTCCTTCCGCCCCCCTTGGCACAGCTCGATGTTGGGCACATTGTGAAGCCTGGGTGTTCTGATTTCTCGGACAGTTGATACCCAAATCCCGGAGTTACTATGTCAACTCTTGACTTTTATTTGTGTATGCCATTGTTTTGACTGTAATCTTTTCAGATGATGAAGCTGTAGGGGCGGGAGGGAGCAAAATAATTATTCTAGCGTTGTGGACCAAACATGCTGCCAGGAGTGGTGGTGGTGGGGTCAGCCCACCCGGCCTTACTTTCAATTATCAGGGATGATAAAATGGTGTGAAAAGCAGCAGCTCTGCGATACGGCTACGCTACCCCCACTCCCTTCTCTTGTGCTGTACCAAAGTTCCCCCAAGCTTTGGTTGGTGCTTTTTGTTGGTGACAGTAGGACTCCAGGGCGAGTAGTCGGGACTCTCCTGCAGTAACTGGGTCAATTAAGGGTTGGTTTAAGTGCCTCCTGGTTTTTAAAATTGCTCCCCTGAGCTGCTGGCTCTGCTGCCTGCTACAGCAAATGTTTGGGTGCCATCAGCGTCGCACTTGGGCGTGGGCACTGACCCTGCGGAGGAGAGCTGAGACTCGCGTGTATTGTGTACCCTGCCGCCAGTGATCGTTTTCCCCTAGCAGATCTATTTTGAATCATTTCCCTAAATTTTAGAGGAACTTTAGGCTCTTTGTGCTATGATTTGTGAAGCTGTAGGGGCCCTCAGGCATTTGCTGCTGGCAGAGGAAAACCGCTTGTCGAATTTGTTGTAAATACTTTCTGTTTGGACAACAACGCCTGTGTGTGTGTGTGTGTGTGTGTGTGTGTGTGTGTGCGCGTGTGTGCTTTGACGACCCCCTGCGACGCCCCAGCTCCGCGAGGGAAGCTTTGAAGCGGCTCTGGGAAAACCTCTGCGGAAGAAACCGCTGCTAGTGACTTGCGGAAAAGGGACTCCACAATCAGTGAGATTGTAAAGTAGGTATGTTTATTCAGCGCTGGGCAGCACGGGAGGTCGTGGGCATGAAGATTGATGACTCTTCCTCGTCACCGCTAGTTGACCTCTTGTCTTTGCACAGACTCAGTTGCTCCTTGGCTCTTGTCCATCTGCAGGACCAGTTTCTCCCAGTTTCTTAAGACAGGCTCACTCTCTTATTAGGAGACTGACCTTGGTAAGGGGCCCAAGGCTTCTTGCTTTAGTTAATTGGCACAATGCACCATAGTTAGCAAAGACACTAAGTAGCATCCTAGTTTAACGCTGTCAGCGCTCTATCTCTACTTGATAAGATTCTCCTAACTCCCTCTCTCACTGGAGCCCACGCAGCCCTCCGTCCTGCCGAAGGACTTCACAGGGACTTCTGCCGGCTCCGGGTGCCCGCACACAGACAGAAATGGCTTTGAGAGAAAACAATCAGGAGGAGGAGAGCTCAGAGACTGCGGCCGGCTTCGGCCACCTTCCCCTCGCTTTCCCTCTCCGTGTTCAAACCGAGCACTGTTCTGCCGTCAACCTTCGCTGCCTCTGCCCGCGGCGCCGGGCTTTCGCGGGTGCCATTGCTCCTCTACATATTTTATCCTTCCTTTTGTAAGGAATGGTCCAGCAATTCGTGTCACTAAGGGATTTGAAGGGTTACCATCGAGGCCCGGGTCTAGGTGATAAGAGAACAAAGGGGTTTTTAGGGAAAAGTGCTGACTACTGCAGGGGATGTTGCTAGAGTTTCTGAAATCCGGCGCAGAGGCTCCCAAACGAGGAGGAAGGGGGAGCTGAAGGACAATTGAAGGACAAAAGCCTGAGAGGAAGACAACCAGCATTCAGCCCGAGCAAGCCCCGAGAGACCACCAGAGACTGGTACGCAGGCGCCCCTGGGAGGGGTTTCGGATTCCGGAAACCAATTCTAATAACCCTTCCTCTTCTCGAAGTAGTAATGAATATGTATTAGCCTGGGAGCATCAAAACCAGCCGCCTTACGTAACAGGCGTGCGTCCTGGGGGAGCAGAGACTCCCGGCGCACCCAGCGCTGCTTGCTTGCCTCTATTCGTTTAATAAATTGTAAACTTTGATTGTAATCCTATTTGGATTTATAACAGCCATTTATAACACTTTTTATATTTGTATTTTATTTAAGGCTGTCTTGCCCCCCTCCCCCCCCAGCCTCGCTGCTCGCCAATAAAGCTGGCGCAGGGGCTAAGGGATTTGAAGGGCCTGCTTGTACACCTAAGGGATTTGAGGGCCTGCTTGTACACCTTTGGGGACTGCCTCTTTTGGGGGGGGGGGGGGGGGGTGTTAGGAGCTGCTTGTATACTTTTTTAGGCATTCCTCTGAGAGGGGGTTGGGAGCTTCGTGTATACTGGGGGGGGAGGGCCTCCCTCGAGGTGGAAGCGGGGGGGGTTGGAGCGTTTCTGCACTGTAGGGGCCTGCCTGTACACTTTTGGGGCCTGCCTTGGAGGGGTTGGGAACTGCTTGTACACCTTTGGGGCCTGCGTCTGCGCGGGGCGGGGGGGGTTAGGGGGTTGGAGCTGGTTTTAACCTTTCGGGCTTGCATCTGGAGGGGGTTGGGGCCTGCCTTTGGGGGGGTGGTTGTGAGCTGCTTGTATACTGTAGGGGCCTGCTTGTACACCTTTGGGGCCTGCGTCTGGGGGGGGGTGGGAGCTGCTTGTACACTGTTAGGGCCTGCCTTGGGGGAGGGGTTGGGGCATGTACCTTGGGGGCATGGGGTTGGGAGCTGCTTCTACGCTGTAGGGGTCTGGGTCTTGGGGGGTTGGGGCTGTTTGTACACCTTTGGGGCGTGCCTCTGGGGAGGATGGGGAGTTGCTTGTACACCTTTGGGGCCTGTGTCTGGGGGGGGGTTGGGGCCTGTGCCGGGGGGGTTGGGAGCTGCTTGTACGCTCTAGGGTCCTCTGGCAGGCTTTGGGGCCTCCCTTTGAGGGGGGCAGTTGGGAGCTGGTTGTACACCTTTGGGGCCTGAGTCTGGGGTGTGGGGGCTGGGGCTGAGGCCTGGGGCCTGGGGCATGCATCTGGGTGGTGGTGGGGGGGGGTCCAGTTCATGGGGGGGGTGGGTTGGGAGCTGCTTGTGGACAGTTGGGGTCTGCATCCGGGTGTGGCTGGGGCCTGCTTGTAGACTTCTGCAGCCTGTGTCTGGTGTTTGGGGGCTTTTCTGTAGTGTTTGGGGATTGCATTTTGGCTTTGGGATGTGTCTAGAGCTTCTGGGGCCTAGCTGTAGTGCTTGGGGCCTGCGTCTGGGGCTTTTCTGTAGCATTTTGGTAGCGTGTTTGTGATTTGGGGTCTGTATCCAGGGTTTTGCCTTTTTTGTAGTTTTCAGCTTTGTGTCTGTTTCTTTGTTGGTTGCCTGGGGTTTGGGGTTTGGATCATTAGTCAGTGTCATTAGCGTCGGGGGGTTGATATGAAGGGTTAGGGTTGTGGTTAGAGTTGTTACGGTTAAAGAGAATAAGGATTTTAGGGTAAGGGGATCAAGGTTGTGGGAATAAAAATGTTTTTGCACAGAGTTACATCGTTTAGAGGGAAGGAGGGTGGTATTGATATATGCTTGCAGTGATAAGAAAGCTTAACAGACAACCTTGTAAAATGCAGACAACCAGAATCCTTAGAGCAATTGGGTGGAAATCACAGTGTAAGAAACATTACCACCTCAAAGAGGAAAACAGTCAAGAAAAAAATAAAATTGACTAGTGACAGGCCAGCAGCTGTGTATTTTCTGTGAAGCACTGGATAGATTGTGAACATGGATTACCCAGTCAATGGGGAAACTGGGGATGGTCCTGGTCACCGAGAGGAAAAAAAAATTATATAAACTGTGTTATGGAACTAGTAGGTGGCTTGTGGGACGCCTGCCATTGCAATCGTGAATAAAAATGCTACCTCACTGAGATACTTGCCTGAGCCTATGGTATTGGTTACAGAGTGTTTCTAATAAGGTGTTAGGGTTTTAAGGTTTCAGGGCTAAGGCACTAGGGTTGGGTTTCAGGGTTAGGGTTTCCAGGGTTTAGGGTTAGGATTTTAAGGTTGTTAGGGTTGGAGTTATAAGGGTTAGGGTTTGGGGGTTAGTGTGTTAAGGTTTTAAAGTATTTTGTGGTTTTAGTGTTGATAGGGTTTTTAGGGTTAGGGTCTTAGGGTTTTAGTTATGGTCAGGTATTTAGGGTTAGGGTTTTAAGGTCTTATTTTTTTTTTTTTAAGGTTAGGGTCTCCAGCGTTAGGGCTTTGAGAATCTTTACGTTTTGGGTTAGGGTTTAGAGGGTCTTAATTTTTAGGGTTAGGGCTTTTAGGCGTAGGTCTAGTGTGGTAAATTTTATCGGGTTAGGACTGTAAGGGTTTTTAGGGTTAGGGTTTCTACGGTTTTTTGGGGTAGGGGTTAGGGTTAGATCCGTGGGAGCCGTAGTGTTAGGGGTCAGGGTTCTTAGGGGTAAGGCCCAATATTAGGGTGGAAGGCCAAACTAAGGGGGGAGCCCCCCCCAAAATTGAAGGGTCGAAGCCCCAATTTAGGGGAAGAAACGTCAAAATTGTGGGGTCCCCCAAAATTGAGCGGAAGAGCTCTTAATATTGGGGGAAACCCAAAAAAGGAGGGTGGGGGACTCTAAAATTGGTTGTGTCCCCCCCAAAATTGGTTGTGTCCCCCCCAAAATTGGTTGTGTCCCCCCCAATTAGGGGAGGAACCCCCAAAATTGGGTGGGCGAACCCCCATATTGGGGGGGAAGAACACTTAAATGGAAGTGTGAAATTCCAGAATTGAATGTGGACCCCCCAGAACAGTCTTCAGGGGTTTAGTGTGGTAAATTTTATCGGGTTAGGGCTGTAAGGGTTTTTAGGGTTAGGGTTTCTAGGGTTTGTTGGGGTAGGGGTTAGGGTTAGATCTGTGGTTGCCATAGCGTTAGGGGTCAAGGTTCTTAGGGGTTAGGCCTAATATTAGGGCGGAAGGCCAAAATAAGAGGGTGGGAGCCCCCCCCAAAATTGAAGGGTTGAAGCCCCAAGTTAGGGGAAGGAACGTCAAAATTGTGGGGTCCCCCAAAATTGGGCAGAAGAACTTTTAATATTAGGGGGGAACCCAAAAAAGGAGGGTGGGGGACTCTACAATTGGGGGGGACCCCCAAAATTGGTCGGGTCCCCCCAAATTAGGGGAGGAACCCCCAAAATTGGGTGGGTGAACCCCCAAATTGGGGGGAAGAAGACTTAAATGGAAGTGTGAAATTCCAGAATTGAATGTGGACCCCCCCCAGACCTGGGGAGGAATCCCCAAACTTGGGGGGGACCCCCAAAATTGGGGTTAAAGCCCCAGATCCCGGGGAGCTAAGCCCCAAATTAAGGGAAGGAACCTCAAACATGTGGTGAGAACCCCAACATTGGGGGAAAGAACCTTAATATTAGGGTGGCAGGCCAAGAAAGGATGGTGGGGGCCTCCAAAATTGTGGGGGGCTTGGAATTGGGGGGAATCCCCAAAATGGAGGGGGAACCCCAAAAGTGGGGGGGGGGGGCGAAGCACCAAATTAGGGGAAGGAACCCCAAAATTGCGGGGAAGAACTCTGAAATGGAGAGCTGAAAACCCGAAATTGAGGGGAAACCCCCCAAAACGGCGGGAAAACCCTCCATAAACACGAAACCGGTAATGTAACAGAGCAAAAAATGGCGTCCTACGGCAAGGTGCGAGGCTCAATTTTCTGGGGAGTGCTGGGAAATGTAGTTCTTGGCCACCGGGTTTCCGGGAGTCCATATTGTTTTCCCAGAGCATGCCGGGAGATGTAGTTCTCGGACACTGGGCTTCCGGGAGGCCATGTTGGTTTCCCATCTTTGCTAGACTCCGGGTGCTCTGGCTTCACAGAGAAACCCCCAAACTGAAAAATGTACCTGCTAATATATTGGGCTCTAAATGTAGCCCTGGGTTAATTGAATAACAATCCCTGGGTAAGATTGAAGTGCAGGAGGGGTTGGCTACGGTTTTAAGAGCCGGTTTGCAGAAAAGGGATTTCCCGTTAAGAAATGGCATATACTGATTGTTCTCTTCCTTGCTCTGCCAAGACCTGAAGCACATCTTGGAAGCCAGGCAGAATCCGTGGAGCCAATGGAGTTCTCAAGCTCGACTTCAGCTTCTTCCCAGCTAGAAGAAGCAAGGACACGCCGGCTGAGTTCCACAGGCAACGCGCCCGTATCTGTAGACGAGGATTTAGAGATGCTACTTTGGGAACTCTCAGACGGCATACTGGAAGCCGAGCTCGACTTGGACCCAGGGAAGGATGAGGATGACCTCCTCCTTGAGCTTTCCAAGATGATTGATGATTGAACTGCATAGTCCTATGGTATATTAAAAAAAAAAAAGAAAAAAAAGAAAACAACTCTTCTTCTTGTTGGATACCCCGAGGTGATCCTTTTTCTAACTGAGGCTTTGCAATGAGACTTAAAGCACAGTTGGAACTGGTAGAAATTGGCAGGATCTGCACTCAGTTGTCCTAAGTTTTCCTGCTGGTCAGAGTTAAGGTCTTGTGCATGGTTCCGTAACTATAGGTGGCTACCTTTGATATCAAGAGGACAAAGCACTTGTTTCTTTTGGCACAGAAAGATGTCCATCGGCACGCTGTGGTGGCTGTGAATTGACGTAGTGATGGAGCGATGCTCTGAAGGCTTAAACGGAAAGCTTCTTCCTTCCGCCCCCCTTGGCACAGCTCGATGTTGGGCACGTTGTGAAGCCTGGGTGTTCTGATTTCTCGGACAGTTGATACCCAAATCCCGGAGTTACTATGTCAACTCTTGACTTTTATTTGTGTATGCCATTGTTTTGACTGTAATCTTTTCAGATGATGAAGCTGTAAGGGCGGGAGGGAGCAAAATAATTATTCTAGCGTTGTGGACCAAACATGCTGCCAGGAGTGGTGGTGGTGGGGTCAGCCCACCCGGCCTTACTTTCAATTATCAGGGATGATAAAATGGTGTGAAAAGCAGCAGCTCTGCGATACGGCTACGCTACCCCCACTCCCTTCTCTTGTGCTGTACCAAAGTTCCCCCAAGCTTTGGTTGGTGCTTTTTGTTGGTGACAGTAGGACTCCAGGGCGAGTAGTCGGGACTCTCCTGCAGTAACTGGGTCAATTAAGGGTTGGTTTAAGTGCCTCCTGGTTTTTAAAATTGCTCCCCTGAGCTGCTGGCTCTGCTGCCTGCTACAGCAAATGTTCGGGTGCCATCAGCGTCGCACTTGGGCGTGGGCACTGACCCTGCGGAGGAGAGCTGAGACTCGCGTGTATTGTGTACCCTGCCGCCAGTGATCGTTTTCCCCTAGCAGATCTATTTTGAATCATTTCCCTAAATTTTAGAGGAACTTTAGGCTCTTTGTGCTATGATTTGTGAAGCTGTAGGGGCCCTCAGGCATTTGCTGCTGGCAGAGGAAAACCGCTTGTCGAATTTGTTGTAAATACTTTCTGTTTGGACAACAACGCCTGTGTGTGTGTGTGTGTGTGTGTGTGTGTGTGTGTGTGTGTGTGTGCACGCGTGCGTGCTTTGACGACCCCCTGCGACGCCCCAGCTCCGCGAGGGAAGCTTTGAAGCGGCTCTGGGAAAACCTCTGCGGAAGAAACCGCTGCTAGTGACTTGCGGAAAAGGGACTCCACAATCAGTGAGATTGTAAAGTAGGTATGTTTATTCAGCGCTGGGCAGCACGGGAGGTCGTGGGCATGAAGATTGATGACTCTTCCTCGTCACCGCTAGTTGACCTCTTGTCTTTGCACAGACTCAGTTGCTCCTTGGCTCTTGTCCATCTGCAGGACCAGTTTCTCCCAGTTTCTTAAGACAGGCTCACTCTCTTATTAGGAGACTGACCTTGGTAAGGGGCCCAAGGCTTCTTGCTTTAGTTAATTGGCACAATGCACCATAGTTAGCAAAGACACTAAGTAGCATCCTAGTTTAACGCTGTCAGCGCTCTATCTCTACTTGATAAGATTCTCCTAACTCCCTCTCTCACTGGAGCCCACGCAGCCCTCCGTCCTGCCGAAGGACTTCACGGGGACTTCTGCCGGCTCCGGGTGCCCGCACACAGACAGAAATGGCTTTGAGAGAAAACAATCAGGAGGAGGAGAGCTCAGAGACTGCGGCCGGCTTCGGCCACCTTCCCCTCGCTTTCCCTCTCCGTGTTCAAACCGAGCACTGTTCTGCCGTCAACCTTCGCTGCCTCTGCCCGCGGCGCCGGGCTTTCGCGGGTGCCATTGCTCCTCTACATATTTTATCCTTCCTTTTGTAAGGAATGGTCCAGCAATTCGTGTCACTAAGGGATTTGAAGGGTTACCATCGAGGCCCGGGTCTAGGTGATAAGAGAACAAAGGGGTTTTTAGGGAAAAGTGCTGACTACTGCAGGGGATGTTGCTAGAGTTTCTGAAATCCGGCGCAGAGGCTCCCAAACGAGGAGGAAGGGGGAGCTGAAGGACAATTGAAGGACAAAAGCCTGAGAGGAAGACAACCAGCATTCAGCCCGAGCAAGCCCCGAGAGACCACCAGAGACTGGTACGCAGGCGCCCCTGGGAGGGGTTTCGGATTCCGGAAACCAATTCTAATAACCCTTCCTCTTCTCGAAGTAGTAATGAATATGTATTAGCCTGGGAGCATCAAAACCAGCCGCCTTACGTAACAGGCGTGCGTCCTGGGGGAGCAGAGACTCCCGGCGCACCCAGCGCTGCTTGCTTGCCTCTATTCGTTTAATAAATTGTAAACTTTGATTGTAATCCTATTTGGATTTATAACAGCCATTTATAACACTTTTTATATTTGTATTTTATTTAAGGCTGTCTTGCCCCCCTCCCCCCCCAGCCTCGCTGCTCGCCAATAAAGCTGGCGCAGGGGCTAAGGGATTTGAAGGGCCTGCTTGTACACCTAAGGGATTTGAGGGCCTGCTTGTACACCTTTGGGGACTGCCTCTTTTGGGGGGGGGGGGGGGGTGTTAGGAGCTGCTTGTATACTTTTTTAGGCATTCCTCTGAGAGGGGGTTGGGAGCTTCGTGTATACTGGGGGGGGAGGGCCTCCCTCGAGGTGGAAGCGGGGGGGGTTGGAGCGTTTCTGCACTGTAGGGGCCTGCCTGTACACTTTTGGGGCCTGCCTTGGAGGGGTTGGGAACTGCTTGTACACCTTTGGGGCCTGCGTCTGCGCGGGGCGGGGGGGGTTAGGGGGTTGGAGCTGGTTTTAACCTTTCGGGCTTGCATCTGGAGGGGGTTGGGGCCTGCCTTTGGGGGGGTGGTTGTGAGCTGCTTGTATACTGTAGGGGCCTGCTTGTACACCTTTGGGGCCTGCGTCTGGGGGGGGGTGGGAGCTGCTTGTACACTGTTAGGGCCTGCCTTGGGGGAGGGGTTGGGGCATGTGCCTTGGGGGCATGGGGTTGGGAGCTGCTTCTACGCTGTAGGGGTCTGGGTCTTGGGGGGTTGGGGCTGTTTGTACACCTTTGGGGCGTGCCTCTGGGGAGGATGGGGAGTTGCTTGTACACCTTTGGGGCCTGTGTCTGGGGGGGGGTTGGGGCCTGTGCCGGGGGGGTTGGGAGCTGCTTGTACGCTCTAGGGTCCTCTGGCAGGCTTTGGGGCCTCCCTTTGAGGGGGGCAGTTGGGAGCTGGTTGTACACCTTTGGGGCCTGAGTCTGGGGTGTGGGGGCTGGGGCTGAGGCCTGGGGCCTGGGGCATGCATCTGGGTGGTGGTGGGGGGGGGTCCAGTTCATGGGGGGGGGGGGGTTGGGAGCTGCTTGTGGACAGTTGGGGTCTGCATCCGGGTGTGGCTGGGGCCTGCTTGTAGACTTCTGCAGCCTGTGTCTGGTGTTTGGGGGCTTTTCTGTAGTGTTTGGGGATTGCATTTTGGCTTTGGGATGTGTCTAGAGCTTCTGGGGCCTAGCTGTAGTGCTTGGGGCCTGCGTCTGGGGCTTTTCTGTAGCATTTTGGTAGCGTGTTTGTGATTTGGGGTCTGTATCCAGGGTTTTGCCTTTTTTGTAGTTTTCAGCTTTGTGTCTGTTTCTTTGTTGGTTGCCTGGGGTTTGGGGTTTGGATCATTAGTCAGTGTCATTAGCGTCGGGGGGTTGATATGAAGGGTTAGGGTTGTGGTTAGAGTTGTTACGGTTAAAGAGAATAAGGATTTTAGGGTAAGGGGATCAAGGTTGTGGGAATAAAAATGTTTTTGCACAGAGTTACATCGTTTAGAGGGAAGGAGGGTGGTATTGATATATGCTTGCAGTGATAAGAAAGCTTAACAGACAACCTTGTAAAATGCAGACAACCAGAATCCTTAGAGCAATTGGGTGGAAATCACGGTGTAAGAAACATTACCACCTCAAAGAGGAAAACAGTCAAGAAAAAAATAAAATTGACTAGTGACAGGCCAGCAGCTGTGTATTTTCTGTGAAGCACTGGATAGATTGTGAACATGGATTACCCAGTCAATGGGGAAACTGGGGATGGTCCTGGTCACCGAGAGGAAAAAAAAATTATATAAACTGTGTTATGGAACTAGTAGGTGGCTTGTGGGACGCCTGCCATTGCAATCGTGAATAAAAATGCTACCTCACTGAGATACTTGCCTGAGCCTATGGTATTGGTTACAGAGTGTTTCTAATAAGGTGTTAGGGTTTTAAGGTTTCAGGGCTAAGGCACTAGGGTTGGGTTTCAGGGTTAGGGTTTCCAGGGTTTAGGGTTAGGATTTTAAGGTTGTTAGGGTTGGAGTTATAAGGGTTAGGGTTTGGGGGTTAGTGTGTTAAGGTTTTAAAGTATTTTGTGGTTTTAGTGTTGATAGGGTTTTTAGGGTTAGGGTCTTAGGGTTTTAGTTATGGTCAGGTATTTAGGGTTAGGGTTTTAAGGTCTTATTTTTTTTTTTTTAAGGTTAGGGTCTCCAGCGTTAGGGCTTTGAGAATCTTTACGTTTTGGGTTAGGGTTTAGAGGGTCTTAATTTTTAGGGTTAGGGCTTTTAGGCGTAGGTCTAGTGTGGTAAATTTTATCGGGTTAGGACTGTAAGGGTTTTTAGGGTTAGGGTTTCTACGGTTTTTTGGGGTAGGGGTTAGGGTTAGATCCGTGGGAGCCGTAGTGTTAGGGGTCAGGGTTCTTAGGGGTAAGGCCCAATATTAGGGTGGAAGGCCAAACTAAGGGGGGAGCCCCCCCCAAAATTGAAGGGTCGAAGCCCCAATTTAGGGGAAGAAACGTCAAAATTGTGGGGTCCCCCAAAATTGGGCGGAAGAGCTCTTAATATTGGGGGAAACCCAAAAAAGGAGGGTGGGGGACTCTAAAATTGGTTGTGTCCCCCCCAAAATTGGTTGTGTCCCCCCCAAAATTGGTTGTGTCCCCCCCAATTAGGGGAGGAACCCCCAAAATTGGGTGGGCGAACCCCCATATTGGGGGGGCAGAACACTTAAATGGAAGTGTGAAATTCCAGAATTGAATGTGGACCCCCCAGAACAGTCTTCAGGGGTTTAGTGTGGTAAATTTTATCGGGTTAGGGCTGTAAGGGTTTTTAGGGTTAGGGTTTCTAGGGTTTGTTGGGGTAGGGGTTAGGGTTAGATCTGTGGTTGCCATAGCATTAGGGGTCAAGGTTCTTAGGGGTTAGGCCTAATATTAGGGCGGAAGGCCAAAATAAGAGGGTGGGAGCCCCCCCCAAAATTGAAGGGTTGAAGCCCCAAGTTAGGGGAAGGAACGTCAAAATTGTGGGGTCCCCCAAAATTGGGCAGAAGAACTTTTAATATTAGGGGGGAACCCAAAAAAGGAGGGTGGGGGACTCTAAAATCGGTTGTGTCCCCCCCAAATTAGGGGAGGAACCCCCAAAATTGGGTGGGCGAACCCCCAAATTGGGGGGAAGAAGACTTAAATGGAAGTGTGAAATTCCAGAATTGGATGTGGACCCCCCAGAACAGTCTTCAGGGGTTTAGTGTGGTAAATTTTATCGGGTTAGGGCTGTAAGGGTTTTTAGGGTTAGGGTTTCTAGGGTTTGTTGGGGTAGGGGTTAGGGTTAGATCCGTGGTTGCCATAGGGTTAGGGGTCAAGGTTCTTAGGGGTTAGGCCTAATATTAGGGCGGAAGGCCAAAATAAGAGGGGAGGAGCCCACCCAAAATTGAAGGGTTGAAGCCCCAAGTTAGGGGAAGGAACGTCAAAATTGTGGGGTCCCCCAAAATTGAGCGGAAGAGCTCTTAATATTGGGGGAAACCCAAAAAAGGAGGGTGGGGGACTCTAAAATTGGTTGTGTCCCCCCCAAAATTGGTTGTGTCCCCCCCAAAATTGGTTGTGTCCCCCCCAATTAGGGGAGGAACCCCCAAAATTGGGTGGGCGAACCCCCATATTGGGGGGGCAGAACACTTAAATGGAAGTGTGAAATTCCAGAATTGAATGTGGACCCCCCAGAACAGTCTTCAGGGGTTTAGTGTGGTAAATTTTATCGGGTTAGGGCTGTAAGGGTTTTTAGGGTTAGGGTTTCTAGGGTTTGTTGGGGTAGGGGTTAGGGTTAGATCCGTGGTTGCCATAGGCTTAGGGGTCAAGGTTCTTAGGGGTTAGGCCTAATATTAGGGTGGAAGGCCAAAATAAGAGGGGGGGAGCCCCCCCCAAAATCGAAGGGTTGAAGCCCAAAGTTAGGGGAAGGAACGGCCAAATTGTGGGGTCCCCCAAAATTGGGCGGAAGAACTCTTTAAAATTAGGGGGGAACCCAAAAAAGGAGGGTGGGGGACTCTACAATTGGGGGGGACCCCCAAAATTGGTCGGGTCCCCCCAAATTAGGGGAGGAACCCCCAAAATTGGGTGGGTGAACCCCCAAATTGGGGGGAAGAAGACTTAAATGGAAGTGTGAAATTCCAGAATTGAATGTGGACCCCCCCCAGACCTGGGGAGGAATCCCCAAACTTGGGGGGGACCCCCAAAATTGGGGTTAAAGCCCCAGATCCCGGGGAGCTAAGCCCCAAATTAAGGGAAGGAACCTCAAACATGTGGTGAGAACCCCAACATTGGGGGAAAGAACCTTAATATTAGGGTGGCAGGCCAAGAAAGGATGGTGGGGGCCTCCAAAATTGTGGGGGGCTTGGAATTGGGGGGAATCCCCAAAATGGAGGGGGAACCCCAAAAGTGGGGGGGGGGGCGAAGCACCAAATTAGGGGAAGGAACCCCAAAATTGCGGGGAAGAACTCTGAAATGGAGAGCTGAAAACCCGAAATTGAGGGGAAACCCCCCAAAACGGCGGGAAAACCCTCCATAAACACGAAACCGGTAATGTAACAGAGCAAAAAATGGCGTCCTACGGCAAGGTGCGAGGCTCAATTTTCTGGGGAGTGCTGGGAAATGTAGTTCTTGGCCACCGGGTTTCCGGGAGTCCATATTGTTTTCCCAGAGCATGCCGGGAGATGTAGTTCTCGGACACTGGGCTTCCGGGAGGCCATGTTGGTTTCCCATCTTTGCTAGACTCCGGGTGCTCTGGCTTCACAGAGAAACCCCCAAACTGAAAAATGTACCTGCTAATATATTGGGCTCTAAATGTAGCCCTGGGTTAATTGAATAACAATCCCTGGGTAAGATTGAAGTGCAGGAGGGGTTGGCTACGGTTTTAAGAGCCGGTTTGCAGAAAAGGGATTTCCCGTTAAGAAATGGCATATACTGATTGTTCTCTTCCTTGCTCTGCCAAGACCTGAAGCACATCTTGGAAGCCAGGCAGAATCCGTGGAGCCAATGGAGTTCTCAAGCTCGACTTCAGCTTCTTCCCAGCTAGAAGAAGCAAGGACACGCCGGCTGAGTTCCACAGGCAACGCGCCCGTATCTGTAGACGAGGATTTAGAGATGCTACTTTGGGAACTCTCAGACGGCATACTGGAAGCCGAGCTCGACTTGGACCCAGGGAAGGATGAGGATGACCTCCTCCTTGAGCTTTCCAAGATGATTGATGATTGAACTGCATAGTCCTATGGTATATTAAAAAAAAAAAAAAAGAAAAGAAAACAACTCTTCTTCTTGTTGGATACCCCGAGGTGATCCTTTTTCTAACTGAGGCTTTGCAATGAGACTTAAAGCACAGTTGGAACTGGTAGAAATTGGCAGGATCTGCACTCAGTTGTCCTAAGTTTTCCTGCTGGTCAGAGTTAAGGTCTTGTGCATGGTTCCGTAACTATAGGTGGCTACCTTTGATATCAAGAGGACAAAGCACTTGTTTCTTTTGGCACAGAAAGATGTCCATCGGCACGCTGTGGTGGCTGTGAATTGACGTAGTGATGGAGCGATGCTCTGAAGGCTTAAACGGAAAGCTTCTTCCTTCCGCCCCCCTTGGCACAGCTCGATGTTGGGCACGTTGTGAAGCCTGGGTGTTCTGATTTCTCGGACAGTTGATACCCAAATCCCGGAGTTACTATGTCAACTCTTGACTTTTATTTGTGTATGCCATTGTTTTGACTGTAATCTTTTCAGATGATGAAGCTGTAGGGGCGGGAGGGAGCAAAATAATTATTCTAGCGTTGTGGACCAAACATGCTGCCAGGAGTGGTGGTGGTGGGGTCAGCCCACCCGGCCTTACTTTCAATTATCAGGGATGATAAAATGGTGTGAAAAGCAGCAGCTCTGCGATACGGCTACGCTACCCCCACTCCCTTCTCTTGTGCTGTACCAAAGTTCCCCCAAGCTTTGGTTGGTGCTTTTTGTTGGTGACAGTAGGACTCCAGGGCGAGTAGTCGGGACTCTCCTGCAGTAACTGGGTCAATTAAGGGTTGGTTTAAGTGCCTCCTGGTTTTTAAAATTGCTCCCCTGAGCTGCTGGCTCTGCTGCCTGCTACAGCAAATGTTTGGGTGCCATCAGCGTCGCACTTGGGCGTGGGCACTGACCCTGCGGAGGAGAGCTGAGACTCGCGTGTATTGTGTACCCTGCCGCCAGTGATCGTTTTCCCCTAGCAGATCTATTTTGAATCATTTCCCTAAATTTTAGAGGAACTTTAGGCTCTTTGTGCTATGATTTGTGAAGCTGTAGGGGCCCTCAGGCATTTGCTGCTGGCAGAGGAAAACCGCTTGTCGAATTTGTTGTAAATACTTTCTGTTTGGACAACAACGCCTGTGTGTGTGTGTGTGTGTGTGTGTGTGCACGCGTGCGTGCTTTGACGACCCCCTGCGACGCCCCAGCTCCGCGAGGGAAGCTTTGAAGCGGCTCTGGGAAAACCT